>NC_046657.1:23767699-23783577 GCF_010883055.1 Belonocnema kinseyi | reverse complement strand
GTTATAAAAACACGTAAACTCAGAAGATGTGGACTGTGACTGCACTATATATCTAGTCGGGAGTGGTGCTGACTGAAAACAGATGATTTGGAGCGATTCGCGATTATTTACAGATTATTTGCAGTACATGTAGTTATTTCATACTTGAAATCGTGGAGAAAGTGGGATGGATGGAAACCCAATCGAAATTATAAGGTTTTTCCTCGGGCATACTAAACCCTAAACACAATGAAAAATCACAAATAGCCGTTTTTCGTAAAGAATTATATTTATTCTTTATTCCTGGTGATTTTCTAACTAAAAATTGGAATTTTTGAAAATATTTTATTTCAATGATTGAAGTATCAATATATTCCTCGCGCTTAATGAGTTACCACGTTAGAGAAGTAGAAATAAAAGTCCGATTTAGTTTCCTGAAGTTAGAAGATTTAAGATTAAAAACTTGACTTTTGATCATCAAAATCATTCAAATTCGAGAATTCTTATAAAAATACGTTTTAAATTCAAGAATTTTAAAATGTAAATTTCAAAAATTATGAAATTTAATAGTGATAATCATGCACAGAGGGAAATTTCAAGAGTTTAATTCACGGAACTGCTCCTTGATTTTATTCACGGTTTGGCGCAACAACTAAGTTCTCGGCATCCTTTTTTTTTAAGAAAGCTTACCACACATTTTTTTAGGAATCCATATGCTTATGTATTTTGACTATTTCATCATGAAAATACATTTTACGTTCCATACATTTATTTTCCTATATTTTTAAGGATAATGTCAAAAAATATTAGCGCTCGTACGTAAATGGCCTTATATGAGCATCCCGACATCAATAAAAAAATAGTATTAAACGGTTTCTGCTTATCAAATCGGTAGCTTTCATATTAATAAAATTTGCTTCTTCGGATGAAAAAGTGATATGTTAATGCGAATTAAAAAATAATTACACATAAGCACAGAAAAACAAATTTAATTTTCTTTCCGTGTAATTTTCTAGAAGGTAAAATTATTTTTTTTTACATTGATAGAAAAGAATATTACCACGTGAAGGTAATTTTCGTTGCAGGCAAAGAGAATTTTTAGATGAGACTCAAGATTATACCGGTTTTTTCTGTGCATTTTGATATATAAAATTAATGATTCATTAATCTTTATAAATTTATATTGTCCTTTTACAGAATTAAGCTCAAGAAAATCTCGATTCCTCGATGATGCTTCAGTACCTTTCTTAGAAGGAAAGGAACGCCCTAGTAGTTCAGCTGGTCAGTATTTTTATGAAACTCATAAGTAGATAATTTTTACTCTTCATTTTTAGAATTTGCCATAATACAAATAAGACATATACTTAAAGAACAAAGTTTTCATTATATATTTAATTCGCTTCCCAAACATCAAATACCTAGCTACATTGTCGCACCTTAATTAAATAAAAAATCCGTACAAGCGTCTTGAAGGGCAGCTAAAACCATACAAGAAAAAAAATATTTGACAACTTTACAATTGAGTGCTATAAGGTTTGTGTTGTAATTCAGACGCTTTTGAAAATCTATACTACACAATTCTAAGGAGACTAAAAAACATTCTGTAAAATTTGTATCGCTGTTTAAGGATAAAACGAAAACGAATTGTACGCTAATGTTTAGCTGAATTCAGAGCAGCCAGAAAATGATGAATGCTTATCTAAAGTAATAAAATCTTAAGAATTATTGACAATTTTAATTTTAATTGCAATTAGGCATTTCAATCTTTCTATTTTTTTACATGAACTGGTGAATAATTGACAAATTATACTTAGAAAACCTCTTTGAAAATTACTCCCATTAATCTCATTACTCAATTCGATACCCCAACCTGTCTCGTTTTTGTATACATAACGGAACTCCTATTTTTCGAGTTCTCAACACGAGTGTTGAAAGGCAAATTGGGGTTTTACGTGCATGAGTCGAATGTTATCTTTACACATTGTCAAATTCCCTCAATCTTATCATTTTTAATTTCCTAAAAATTGCCCCCTATGCGGCAGACACTATTTATATGGGTTCATTCTTTTCATTTAAATTTTTTTATATTTGTGCAACGAAATGTAACCCCTAAAAACGACGACCCATGCGGAAAATACTATAGCAGAACTAGATAATTTTGAAATGGTAAATTCTTCGTATTTTTGTGTAATATATGTGGATTCGGTAGAATTTTTAAATCTCACCGAAGCGATGATCAGCTGATATCGTTTTACTTAAACGCCGTGAAATCCCCTTGCGGTCGTAACCGCGATGGCCTAGTAATCGGGCATTAACTGCTACGGCGACAGACGCAACAGTCTCTGCAGAATCTTTTACGGTGTACGCAATGACTATTACGGTACCGCAGTATTGTTTTTGTCTTCAACCGTAACCGTCGCTGCCCAGTAACAACAGGATTTTTCTACAGAGCTCTTGCGGTCGGCGCAGCAACGGTTCCCGGTGGGCAAAAAAATTAAGGACGTCCTAGAGACGTCTTTGGGACATCCCTAAGACGTCTTTTATAACATGCCTTTTGGACGACCTAGGGATGCTCTTAAAACGTCTACTGTCAGTACGAAAGACGTCCCGAGAACGTCCATGTCTTTAAGACGTCTTTAAGTCATCTTTAGGACGTTGGACGTCTTAGAGCCGTTAATTGGACTGACATAAGACGTACTTGGAACGTCCCAAAGACGTTCTTGAGACTTTCGAAATTTTGTGCTTACTGGGTTACTGTGAAAATTACATCCCCTATGGTTCTCTCTGCGTAGTTTCTTTCTCAAGACCTGGAAAATATTTCCCTCGTCGAAACTCGACATGTTTGACTTATGGGAAATGTGTGACTTCGTAAAGTCAAGTCAAGAGTGACATGTCAAAATGGCCAATTCTTATATCAGGAATAAACGTGTGCAAACAAATTCGATCCCAATTCGAACCGACATCAAAAGCACTTCGTCGATCGAACCACCTATGAAATGCCGAAAAACTGACATTCGATCCGTGACACAGTCAGATAGAAGGTTCGCCGAATATTATGTTATCAATTATTGCTTCAGCTCTATTTGAATTTTTTTCATCAAATAACTTCGAACATTTAGATTTTTTGGTTAAAAGATTACAAACTTATTATTTGGTTGAGAGTTATGGTTGAGGTTAAAGATTCATGCTAGTAAATAATTTATATTCAGCCGCTGATATAACCTGAACAATACAAATATGCTTAAAAATCATAAATTCTCCTAAAATGTTTTAAATTCTCCTTGATTCTGTCATATCCTCGGTTATATAACCGAGAAACAGCTAACGACACAACACGTTTCTCTGACACATTTATCTTTTTTTCCATGGTTCTTGCACTCATTTCGAACAAATTTAACATGGAGAATAGACGTAAGGAGAGGAAACTAGTGGAACTTAAAATGAACACTTTTCTGTTGCTAGAAGTACGCACACACACACATGTGCAAAATCACGCTCAAGTATAGTTCAAAACTTGCCGAGTGTGGCGTGCCAACCGCACTTTAAAAAAATATGGCCGCCGATGTGAACGCGACTCAAATATAAATAAATAATGACTGAACAATTAATAGTTTGTGAATAAAGACAAGGATTTTAAAATTAAAAATCTGTATAAAAGCGAAAGTTTCCAATAAGTGTGGTTTCATGTATATAGTGTACAAGACTTTCAGAGTGGTGTAAGTTTATGTTTAGTATTTTTGTTACGAACGCGTCAAATATCTGCCACACACATAGTGTTGGTAAAAGTAATTTGATATTTCATAAACATACTACCTACCTCTTCCCTGGCGAATAATTTTTTATACCACAAACATTTCATAAAACCCTGTCTGATTATTAATTATTTAATTGTTCAAGCGACCTGTCAAAACAAAACAATGGAGGCGGCCATATTTTTTTAAGTGCAGTTGACACGCCACGTTCGGAAAGTTTTGAACTATACGTAAGTGTGATTTGACACATGTGTATGCGCGTACATCTGGCAACAGAAAAGTGACCGTTTTTGGTGAAGTCCACGCATTACACATTGTTCTCCTTATATCTATTCTCCGTGAAATTTAAGAACAAGCTAACCACAAAAACATACTCGCCAATACGCATTTGACAGATGCGATTAAAAAGTGGATCGGAAGAAGTGTTTATTTTCGGCGCGCGGTGGCGCCACTACAGATGCTTGGTTAGCGTATACAGTAAGAAACCATAAGACCGTATAATTCAAGGCTTTGTACAAACTCAATAATAATCTAAACAGGTATAAAGCAGGTATACGAGTTGACGCCGTGCCTACATATTGCGGGTGCCTGCTCCGAAAAAAGGCAATTTTAGGCAGTACCGAAAAGTAGTATGGCGCTGAGAAGGGAAACGGTGGCGCCGATATCCCAAGTAAGGGTATGTTCACGCCGAGATCGAAGCAACGAAAACGTGTCTTAAAAGATTTTTGTGTACATTAATCTAAAGACACAAGTCAGTGACAGGGTTAGTTTTCAATTTTATAAGATTCAGCTTTTCATTGTTGTATACGCTTCAATTACCAGTTTTTTTTTGTAATAATAAATGAAGTACAGTCAAACCTGGATTTAACCTCAATTTTGGGCTCAAGCGTGACATTTAATCCAGAGTCTCAGAACTATTTTCTGTCTCTATCTCGTATTTTTCTCTTTTGTTTTTCTCTATTTTGTGACACTTGAGCGAGTACAGCAAATCCTCCCGCAGCGCCACTCAACGATCACTAACAGGCGACTGTAATTTTTGGAAATATTAAACGGAGGATCACTAAATCTAGGTTTGACTGGATGGTTCAGTAACACCTGTGCACCTTTAAATAACAGCGTTTTTCCCCTATTACTGACAGGCTGGTACGTAGTATGTTAATTGACATCTATAAAAGCTACTATGAACTAGAAAATAACTGGTTAATGTTATGTACTTTAATTAAAGCAAAGTATGCGAACAGTTAACTAATTATGACTTTGGGAAAAACAAAGGATCGTATTATTTGAAGAAATTAGAAATGCATCTGCTCAAATTCTAGCAGACGATTTGCTACTAGAACATAATTAAAAATGACTTTTCTAACAAATTGGAAGTTCATAACGTATCGTATAGATGCTGTTATTATTTGATGTACGCATATGGCTATGTTCCCGGAAACTCTAACCTCAAAGTGAGTCACCAGCGCGCGAATCTAACAACACACTTTTCACAGATTTTGACTATAATAATCACCATTAAAGTTAGAAAAAATGGAGAAAAACAATAAAATTAACAGCACTATCGTTTTTTCCGATCCAAATATTATTACTCGTAATGAATCTTTATATAAACATTTGATATCCAGACAACTTGTTTAAACGATAATAGTTTTGAAAGACGATAGTGAACCGAATCGCTTATACTTATTGAGCACTCTCCCTACTTCTAACTCTCCCTACATGAGAGGCGAGCCTCTAGATGGCACAAGCGGGTTTTGAATATTTTCTGTACGCTGCTTTGAAAGTTGATTGCAGGGCACATTTCTATACAATTCAATATTGAAGCAGGCCACTTTTTAGGAGGACTTTATATATATTTTGATTTCAATTACATTTTTCAAGAAATAAAGAAATTCATCCAGGGTTTGCCTTACCGGTCGCATGTCATTGACTGTTAACTTTACCTTAACACAATTTTCAGAGACTACATTTTTACATGTAAATTTATGTTACCATGAAATGAGCTGATATTTTTAACACTGATTTTAAAATTGAATGAATCGTGAAGATAGTCATGTATAAAATACATGTTTTATCATAGACGTATATTCTATTCCGTGATCCACTTTTTTTGTTTTGAAAATCTCAGTTATAATTAGTCAGATTTTTGGTAATCACCATTAACTACTTTTCTTCCAGCACCCAAATGGAGTTGGCGACGAGAGAAAAATCCAGAACCACTTCCTGTGATAACACTTGATTTTTATCATATCCCACGTTTTGATCAAAACTATGGTCTTCAGGTTTACCTTTTAGCCTCAGACATGGAATATCCTGTGCTTACAGATACAACAGGAACAAAACTCATTGGATTAATCATGGAAAGGCAAGCGTACCATTTCGTGCATACAAGAGAAGAGCCATATCAAAAAGTTGAATTGAAAATAATTGACAACGTAGCCAAAGAAGCTATAAATTTAGACCCGAATTATGATCCGCTTCCAGGGTACAAGAAAGGAGATAAGGAATCATATTGGTACAAATACATTCGTTTTGCGCGAACACCTAAAGTAGGTTATTTTTCGGCAAGGGATATTTAAATATTAAATATTTAAAATAGGGAAAATTATAATAAAATAGGAAAAAGGATAGGGAATATTTAAAATTTTATTCAAATGTACCTCTATGTCATGCTAACTTGATGTTATTATTATGCTTTGATCACACGTCATTAGGAAAAAAACTGCAAAAAAAATTTGAAAAAGCATTTCAGGATGTCAACAAATTTGTTGCCAAAAAGGTTCCGGATAGAGATTCCGCACTTTCTGTTCTCGATTTCGTCCAATGCATTCCCTGTTCTGTCTTGTTTCTTAATATAAATCCTAAAACTTTCCTACATCTTTATTTTCTCCATGCACCCTTTCTAAATAATGTTTATCAGCTTGCTCATCTCTTATTCCACTTATTGCATGTCCCACAATCGAAGTGATTTTAGTTTAAATAATTTTTGTTTGGCGAGCAGCTTACACTTTCTATTTAGGATTTGCTATAGTATATATTCACCATATTTTGCACTATCAAAAAATATTCCTTTCTCCTTTTCGTTACACTATACCAAAGATAATTCTCTATATGGTAGCCGCATATGGTTCGAATGGGATTCTGCAATTTATGGGCTTTATAGTTTAACATTTACTCACTAATTTTTAAAAATTAATATAACTAAGCAGTTTGTGGAGTTAGGGAATCCAGAGGAATTAAAATCATTCAGTGGTCGTTCGCATACAGGAGCAAAAAATGTGCAGTATCATTTCAACATTGAGTTTAAATGAGGAAAACCCTCGAAAAACAGTTTTCTAAAACAGTTTAAATATTTGGCCCTTGTGGCCTGCTGGCTCCAGCCATCATAGCAGCAAAAATTTTGATACATTAAATATAGCAGCTGAAGGTAAGTTGGGATGAGGTGATTTCACATGGCGTTTACACACAATTGATGAACTATCGAGAAGATTTAGAATCGCTCAATGAGATCAAGATGGAAAGGCAAGTTATGGATGAAGAGGTAACGAAATTGTACCTCCATGGATTCACAGACGCTTAAGAAAGGTCATAATAAAGTAGCAAACTCTTCTTAACTTAGAAATCTGTACTGCTCTTTAGCTAGCTGAACTCCTTCAATCAGTCAAACATTCTTTGAAACTTGACGTTAAATCTTGTTTTTGGTCAAATGGCAAAATCGTTGTGTGCTTGGCCAAGGCAAAGCTCTGAAGTTATTGTTCTTATAATTATAAAAGTATTAATAGGGCTTATTACACCTGCGCGCCAACACCCATTTTATATTATTTTATTCTTTGTTTTCTTTTTCGTGGGGGGGGGGGAGCAAGAAGGGCGTAAGTTACGTGATAGTCAAGAAAGATTTGTCTTGAAAACATCCTCCTCATGATTTTCCGTCGTTGGTTGGCTATTGACTAAGTCATGCTCATTTCTTGCATTTATGGGTTCTATATTAATTTACTCTTCATATCTTGTCTTTATTGGCTGACTATGAGCAATAAATGACAAGTTCACATTGAATGACCTTGGAAAATGACCTGTGTCTTAAGGCCATAACTATCTTTGCATTTCGCCGTTAGAGCCCAATAACTTTCATAGGGAACATTATTTTTGCAGAGTTGCAGTTTTCGAGATATTTGGTAATGCTTCTTAAAAGGGTTGGATGTTTAACCCTCTATAACTCGAAAACTGTGCATTTTAGGGCTTTGTGCTCCATGACAATTTTGATCGAGACTTTGAGAACTACAATTTTACGAAGTTTAATCAAAATCGACCGAAAGCCGTTTCATGTGCATTTGCTGCGGGGTCTTTTCCTTCAATTAAATATCACTCAGAATAGTGAAGAAAAAAAAAGTACAGTACAAGTCAGATAACTTGCCGTTCTATAAGTTTAAGCTCCCCTTAAAACGTCATCACACGTACGGCACGCACACTAATTGTGATTCTCCCACTACGTGTGCTATTTTGCTGATGATTCGCGCCCATGATTTACGCATGCGCACACCTAATATCGTGCTACTAGAGGGGGAATCCGATAAGTCTGCAATTCCTGGAATTATCCGCCCCTACAGCCCCGAAGTTGGAAAGCTATCGGGCTTGTACGGTAACTAAAAATTTTTAGTGGCAAGCGGAAAGTCAACAAGAATTTTCCAAAATTATGCATACGTCTGGACAATGTTTAGTCAAGTCTGAGAACTTAGATATGAATGAACCGGGTAATAATTTAGCCTGTACGATCAAGGAAGCGGCAATTAAGGCTAATGAGTGTTTTGTAAAACAGACGACTTTGTACTCGAAAGTTAAAGAAATAAGAAATAGTTTAACGTCAATTGTAATAATTTAAAAGCATTATTAAAAAAAGTGGCAAATCAAGCCAAGCGATTTGATTTTGTAGAGCCTTCAAGGAAAAAATACTTAGAAGCAAAAGCCGATGACAGAAAATCAATGCTAATTAAGGAAAAAAACTTTGAATCGGTAATAATTTCTAGTTTACAAAATGCAAAAAATAGCAAAATATTTTGCAATACGTTCAACCGCTATAAGCCAGCTAGAAATCACACCATGTCAGTCATAATAGCTGAGTGGGAACAGTACTTTGAAAACGTTTTCCCGCCTCGTGCGTTACTTTGTACCTGATTTGTCGATGTTAGGCACCACTCCTTGATGCGAAAATTACCTAAGTAGAAATAGTTGTAGCCTTAAGGAAATTTAGACCCAAAAAGATCACGGGATTGGATGGAATTATAAATGCTTTTTATAAAGGTCTCTTCGAAATAGGTTCCTTACTTAGAATTTTCCTTTCATAGAATTTTTACCTCAGAAAACATACGGAATTCGTAAGCAAACTCACTAATGAAAATGTTTAAAAAAAGGGAATCCTAGAGAAACAACAAATTATAGACTTATTACCCTAGCTAACAGAATCACAACAATCTTTACACAAATATTACAAGTAAGACTCTTAGAATAGGAAAAGCAATGATCTTTGATTCCGGAAACACAGGCGGCACTTTTTCGCTGACGATTATCTCAAACATGTACCTTGGAAAATCAAAGAGACACTTTTATGTTGTCTTTGTAGACTTTAAACAAGTCTTTCCTTCGGTAGATCAATCTTTTTTATGGGATAAGTTACATAGATTATACCTCAGTAGTAAATTCATAAGGTTTATATAGAATTTGTACGATAAAGCAGCCCTGCGTGTAAGGGTTAGATGGAGAGTTCCCTAAATTTATATCGGTCACTGAAGGCTTGCTGCAGAGAGAAATACTGATCCCTACATTATGTAACCTGCTTATGTCGGACGTTGAACATTTTTTCAGGATTATGGGTTTTCTTGGCCTTAGAATGTTCGGAAATACAGACGTACTAATTTGATTATATATGGATGAAATAATTATTCTGCCTAACACCTTAGTGGATGCGAATAGAAAGCTGTATGCACTGCAGGAGCACTGTGCCCTAAATAAGATCGTAGTCAACATAGATAAAACGAAAGTAATGATTTTTAAGCGATGCAGGATTGATAATTAAACCACTTACGTAAAATGTGCAGATAAGCCTCTACAAATAGTGAGACATTTCAGTTATCTAGGACTCCCCTCTTCAAGGACCGCCCTTTTCGCAAAAGCTTCGGACACGACAGTAAGTAAGGGGAAAATTTCAAATTCCTCGGTTTTGAGGATGATAACTAGAACGAAATGTAACGATCTTAAATCCATTGAAAAAACTTTTCACTTATTAAGCCTGAAAAAATTACTTTATGTAGCACAGGTTTGGGGACGGTTTTATTTGGAAAAGTTGGAAAAAGAAAAAACCCAGTTTTATAAGCGTCTGTTCGATCTACCGAGAAGCACGCCAAATTTTGCGATCAGAATTGAATTTGACCTAACTAATGCAAAAATTCAGTATTAAAAATAGCGTTGAATTGGCTTGTTAGATTGTTGGAAATGAACGACGATAGAATTCCAAAACTTTGTTTGCGCCGACTTTTACTGAATAGAGATACTAAGGATATCAAATAGAAGTCAATAGCTCAATTAGATTGGATTCTTTCGCGTGCAAGCATTTATGTAGACTGGGATAATTTGAGCCTCGGCTTGCTTGGAACCAAAATTCCACAATACGTTGAGTTGTATAAAATTTTCTTGTCCAAACAGGATATTAAGAGATTACAAAATTCTAAATTCAGTGTGCTTTACCAATCTCTCATTTAGAGAATATTTAAAGCTGAATAATATATTTTGCTTAATCTGCCATTCTTCTGTAAAAGAACTTTAGCGCAAATTAGACTGGCATCCACGCACATTATAAAAATATCGTCAAATAAACAAATCACAATAATAGATCCGAAAGAATATTGTCCTTTTGTGCTTTTGTAAATGCGTATCATTCTGTGCCATCCTACGTTCTATAGAATTTTTGTGTTCTGATAAGCAGTAAACTATACTAGTATATTCACACAAAATACCAAAAAATAAATGGAAATAAAAATGTGCCCTTGGTACGTGTGCATGACTTTCGGTGAAATAAAAAAATTTCGTAAAATGGCACAAAATAATGTTCTGAAAGTTAGAGGTTTCAATAGAAGGAAAAAAGAGTTTTTACGTAATAATGTCATCAATCTCAAATATTTTTTCAACTTCGGAGTAGAAAAAACATATTCTAACAAACTCTAGGACTTTGTTGTAACCGCCTTCACAAGCAGCCTTCCTAAAACTTTAGTCTTCCGCAGTTATTAACAAGGGGTCCAAGAGGGTGCAAAGGGGCGATGTTAGCTTAGCCGATTGGTGCAAATCTATATCGACAAAGCAAGTAGGTCATGCCTGAGACTAGTGGCATATCAAGATTCCAGTGTAACAAAACTAAGTTAAATTTCTTTGACTATTCATTTTCTGAAATTTCTTCATAAGTAAGACTAGTACTATTCTTTATTTCATGATATCAGTGATACACGATGTTGTTAATCATAGTGTAATTAATGTAAGGATTAAAATATTTATTATTAAGGCGTAAATATGTAATGGATGCAGACAATTTAGAAATGACTAGTTAGATTAATCGCATCATTGAGTTTCTTAGTCAAATAGAAAGTTTCACAAAGTTAGGAACATTTGAGATTTGATTTCTGTTTAGAAAACTCTCATCCTTTATATTTTTGATCTAATATATATTTTATTTACATTCGGGCTTCTGTAAGCTTTATCCCGTTCTTTCAAGTTCTGTCAGAAAATGTTGAAAAATCTTGAAATTAACAAAATCGGAAAAATTTTCTTTTTCTGGAAATATGATTTTCAGATTTTTCTGGCAAACACTGCAAGATATCACAAAATAGCAAGTGATTTTTTTTGACCTTATTCAAGTTTAAAAACTTGTCTTGTAAATTTTTTTCTACAGCTACCTTAAAAAATGAGAAAAGTATAATCTATAAAAAGAATTCTCCTAGCTACATACAAAAAATTGTGTTTTCTAAACTATAAACTAATCAGAAGAAGGTTATAGAATCCGCGGCATAACAAATCCAAAAACCTAATAAAGGAGCGCGATTGTAAAACATTCTAGACCTTATATCGACAATCATAAAGCAATATTGTAAAACTTTTAGAGTTGGAAGGAAAGAAATTCTTTGTTTGACTTCAGATTATTAATACCTTATTTATTTTCGAATAGCATACTTCAGAATAACTTATTTTGCAGAAGCCCTTTCAGTTTCTCTTTCAATTAGCCTCATAACTCTTTCGACGACTCCCCTTTAAAGTGTACCTTCTGTAACTGCTCCTGATACTTGTCTGTCGCATCTCTCGTCCAGCTGACCCTTTTTCCCGTTCACACTTCTGTTTCAACTTGCTTTCTGCTTTTTTCTGCCCATATTCATCAATCTAATCGCGTATCTTACCTTTGCTCCCACTGAGGATCTGTTCGTTTCCTCCCATCCTTGAATATTCATGACTACATAGTCTATTACCGATAGTATTACCTTACTTACGTATGTGGATTATCCCATTTCGTCCACAGTAACCATACTATTCACCACTGTCCAGCCCTCATCTTCTATATAGTCCCTTAGAATCATCCCCTTCTAATTTACTATCTTATCCTTCTATTTCCTTTCGAATCTCTCGCCTTCCCTGTAAGGGCATCCATTCATTAAATCTTTCCATCTCATCCTTACTATACACTGTCACAAATTTACACGTTGCCCCTCTTATACCTCCTGCCATAATTTGCACGCTATTCTCCACTCCCTCTTCATGCACTTTATCCTCTAATCCATACCTACCCCTCGTTATAATTCCCTTAATAGGCCTTTCTTTCCTCTGCACTTTGACTGCCTCACAGTGGTAAAATAGCACTTTTTTGGGACAAAAATCAGCCAACTGCTCAAATCTCAAGGATTTAGGGTTTTTTTAATACTCGTGAAGAATCGCGATTTAATGTTCGGGTGCAAGTTGTTTAACTTTAAAAAAAAATAATTTGGAATATAACTTAAAAGTTGTAATTGGTTATATTTGAGATATTTACTTATCCCCATTCATCGATATTTTTGCAAAAAGGTATATAATAAGTAAATTTACTTTTGTTGAACAAAACTGTATTTTTTAAATAAATATCCTGCATTTTGTTAATTAGTACAGACAAATTATTGCATATAACTGTTAAGCACTGCAAAATAAGAAATCGAATGTATTACTTACATAGAGTTTGTTAGAAAAATGTAATGAATCAATTTTCAATTGCAAGGAAACACCAAAAAATAATTATAGTTAATAATTTAAACAATTTTCATAAACAAATTTCTTCTTATCTGAAGAACAGGAGAATTTTAAATTATAATTCCATAAAACAACATTTGACATTGTTTTAAACAATTTTTACACACAAATCCACTTGGCACTTATATGCATAGAAAATTTGTTTTCTTTCTGCGGATTCTGTAAATTTCTATGTATAAATTGTTTATCACAATGATAAGTTTTGTTTCGGATAGAATTAAGCAATTTTTATTTTTTGGATAAATGTTGTGAAATTAGAAACGACTTATTCGTTTATTTATAAAATCGAGTCACCTTGCAAATAGTGTGAAAGTAATATAAGTAATAGTTTCAAGGAATATTTCATCGCATGTTTAGTTTCTCGCTACGAAGGTTGTTAAAACGTTTAAATCTAAAATTTGATTATATTTATGCCGCAATCAAAGACGTATCTAGTTTAATCTGCTCCAATTCACACTTATTATTGGGTTCTTACTAAGAAAAAATAAAATGACTTCGATTACTTGAAATAAAGAACACATGATATCGGCTTACGTGAAATGGCGGTCCTTGATGTAACGCGGCAAGGCCTATGCGAAACGTGGCGGACGAAATGTATCAAAACAGCGTTAAAAATAAAACTGAAAAAATAAGAGAAGAGGGAGAACAGATGCGAAATTATTAAAGATTGGGCTCTCTCATTAGCGACCGCTTTCTTGTTTTGGCATCTTGACGAGGTACGTAGGCACATCTCGCGATTAATTAGTTGTATACTGATTCTATCATTTCTTTAAATTCAATCCAATTTGGCACAGCGCTTAAAGTTAATTTTTTATAACTTTGTAAATCTAGATTTTTATCATTTTTTGATAGTGAATTAAAGCAAATTATTTTAATTTTAAATCAGTCTTACTAAGTATGAAGAAATACATTATCCCAGCTCCTGTTTAACTTAATGGTGCCGAAACCCGGGAACAATGTCCGGATAGAGCTGGGCTACAAAAGGCAGTGTGAATTTATTATTAAGTAATTTTTTTCATTTCGAGAATTGTTAACCATGGCACCTGGACGAAAACGTACAGCAGCAAAGGATAGTGGTGCTCAGCCAACAGCAAAACGAGAACGAAGGGTCCCAGCCAGGGTACGAGGGCGTACCCAGTGAGAAGAAAATCAAACGGCGGTTCCTCCTGAACACAACGAACAGCCGCCGGTGCCTCTATTTACCGGTGTTGTCAAAGATCAATCTCCACAAGCGTCACCACGTTCGTCACCCGAGAGGGAGCGCTCTATTGACAACACACGTGATACGTCAGCACACAGAAGATCGAGAATAACAGCGTTAGCCAACAGCAGAGCTTTTCTGGTAAGAGACGATTAAAAGGAAAATGTTGTCCGTGAAATAGATCCGGCTTTGCGATTAGATGAAATGAAAAGAATGGAGAATAGATTGATAACTGCTAAAGCATTACCGATTTTCTCGGGCGATGGATTGAAATAGTTAAATTTTAAAAAAGAGTTCGAGCATTCAACGGTGCGTGGAACGAGAAAAGATTGCGTACTTCTCGCCACGAGTCCTGATGCAAACGAAATAATGCGAACTCTAGAATTACATTGTGGTAATAAACGAACGGCCGCCGAGAAGGTTGTAAACAATTTAAGAAATTTACCTACAATTCAGTCCGGTAAAGTAACTTTAACGCGATTCGTCACGACGCTCAGAAATGCTACAACAGCGTACAAAAATTTATCATTGACGGGTTATTTACATAGCGCCGATTCAGGTCGATCGGTAGGAAACAAATTACCTGCCACTTTAAAATATGCTTATAATAGACACGGTGCGAACGCAGGTTGTGAAAAATCCCAACTGGCGCATTTTTGACGTTGAGGCCACTGAAATGGCAGTGCCGCCTTTAAATCGACCGCAAGAGCGCAACTCGCTTGTGGGTGAACACAGTTTGAAAAATATTCTTGTTGTAAGCGATGGGCAATTGCCAAAAATATGGGACTGTGTTATAACTGCACGAAAAAGGGACATATAAGGGAGAAGTTTAGAGAGTCTAGCAGATGCATTCATTGCAAAAAACGTAACCATTCTTTATTGCAAACTGCAAGTAGCATTAAAGGTAGCTCACGAATAGAAAAATCTCGTCCATCAGTGCCTGTAAATAATAAAGTATCTGGTAGCGTAAGCGCGATAACTGATAAAGATGAGTCACGATCATGAATAGGTGCGCCGAGTGTTTTATTGAAAATTCTGCCTATACGCATAGGAAGTCCAAAAATATCAATAAAAACATACGCATTATTACATGAAGGTTCTACTATCACTTTAATCGGTAAGAAATCAACGAGAGATATA
Source organism: Belonocnema kinseyi (assembly GCF_010883055.1). Classification (NCBI taxonomy): domain Eukaryota; kingdom Metazoa; phylum Arthropoda; class Insecta; order Hymenoptera; family Cynipidae; genus Belonocnema; species Belonocnema kinseyi. The sequence goes on along the minus strand of NC_046657.1, from coordinate 23,768,199 downwards.
GGACTCCAGGGTGAAATGGTGAATTTATCATTTCAGGATATAAGTAATGAAAAAATAAACATGAATACAGAAGAAAAGGTTAGTTTTTATATAATAGGTTTGTTTGGTAAATTTAAAACCGACTGCGCGGTAATGGTAAAAAATCTGAAACTCCCTACTCAGTTAATTAGTGATGACCTTATTTTAACTTACTAAAGACAGAAAACGACGTGCAGATTGAACCTTATAAAAATCCCGAGGTGAAAATATTGATGGCCAAGATAATTGTAAGCTTATATCAACGGGGGAGTTGAGGGAAATGGAAAATAGTGACGTGGCAGTCTCGTGATCTTCATTGGGCTATACAGTTCACAGTTTCATGTATCACACGCCAAGAAAAACGCACTCTGTGTTGAACTTGAAAAAGGGGCAGAGAGAGAGAGAGAGAGAGCGAGCCAGCGAGACAGCACGGCGGCGAACGATAGGATGAAGGATTAAGATTAGATGAATAATTGAAATAT
>NC_046657.1:23765410-23767599 GCF_010883055.1 Belonocnema kinseyi | reverse complement strand
TTCTATCCTTCAACACCATATCGTGGATTTTATTGATGATTTCGGGAGTACTTGCTTCTACGGGCCTTCCTGAACGTGGTTCGTCACTTATTGATGTACGAAGACGCTTAAATTCATTTACCCAGTTATAAACCGTTGCTAAGGCAGGGCAATTGGTTATAAAAACACGTAAACTCAGAAGATGTGGACTGTGACTGCACCATATATCTAATCGGGAGTGGTGCTGACTGAAAACAGATGATTTGGAGCGATTCGCGCGCCATCTGTTGGTCATTCTAAGGACTTATTGAACTACCCTCGTAAATAAACACGCAATGATTTATAACCCAATACTCAATTTTATTTCAACAGCTCTTTTCATATTTCAGTGAGATATAATTTACGCCGATCATTTGTAAACCTGAGGCACAACCCTCGTATTTCCTGGCGGGAATACGTTTAATCTCTCCCACAATTGTCATTATTTTAGCGCCAAAATATGTGTGCATATAAAATCGCCTCAGGGGTATGTATACAGTTTAGCGAGTCTATTATATGGGATTTGCTTATTCAGATATTGCAAAATTATGCAAGAAGTTTAATTTTCATGATTGCTTCTGTAGGCCGAATATTTATTGTGCATAAGGAATTGACAGAATTAATGGAATTTAAGGAATTCCCGAAATTCGTGGAATACAAGGAATTTATCGAATTAAAAAAAAAATCGTGAAATTCTCGGAATTCAGGAAATTTAAGGCATTTACGAATTTCTTCGAATTCGCGGACCTCTTTTTTCACAACACTACTCTCCTCAAGGAGTGAGTGACACCGACCCCGACCGGAAAATCGCTTGAAGGTATAAGAATAAAAATACTAATAAAGGAATTCACGGAAATCATTTAATGAGAGAAATTCACGTAGTCTATGGAATTCACGAAATTAATTAAATCAATGGAGTTTAAGGAATATATGGAATTAGTGATTTCATTGAAAGCAAGGAATTTACTAAATTCATAGAATCCATGGAAGTGAAGTGATTCACGGTATTTATGGAAACATGGTTTTCACGGAATTAATAAAATTGACGGAATTCGCTGAATTGATTGTATTCGCGTGATTCAGCGAATTGATTATATTCGCACAATACGTCAAATGTATTCAATTCATGGTATTCATAGAATTTATTTAATTTAGGGAATTCATGGAATTCGTTAAGGTATTAATGGAATTCAAGGAATTTGCGAAGTTTTCGCAATTCACGAAATTCAATGAATCCCATGATTTGTAATTTTTATTTAAATAAGAAGATCATAAGTACTTTCCTTTTTTTGTTATTGAAAAAGGGATTATAATATGTGGCAGAAGCGTCGTCACCATATACTTTCTCTCAAACATTTTTTATGTATTCACCACACAGGAAGAAGCTTTGAAAGATTATTTGAATGCAACCACAAAAATAATTATGTTTGAAAAATGAAAAGTAAAATATTGAATGCGAAATTATATAAACAATCCACCTCAGCTTTTTCTGAATTTGTTACTTTTTTCAGACTTTATTTAAAAAATGAATAGATGTACAAATATTTTCGTTTTGTCTTGATACTCAGTCACTTTCTTCAAACACAACACGCTCATGTAATAAAACAATGGCGTCATCATTAATTGTACCATGTAGTGAACAACAGTTTGAAGAAGCTATAATTTCAACAATTGTTGGGAAATTGAGATATATTTTCGATTACAAAATCACGGTTCAAGTTGTTTTTCTAAAATATGTTGATACCACGCAGAATATTTGTGTTCATAGAATATTCTAGAAATGTTGTGCGAAGCTAATCTAAATTGATACATGTATAAATATGAATGCGTTTCTTAATACCACCTACCAAATGAGATCAAAAATGCTCCCTTCTTTGCCGAAGAAGGGTTTGGGGCTAAGTTCCAAATTTTTTGTAGTTTTGATACGTCTGGACAAAAGCTAAGCCTCATTTTTTCCAGCTACCTCTTCCTTATTAAACGCACTCTGTGTTGAACTTGAAAAAGGGACAGAGAGAGAGAGAGAGAGAGCGAGCCAGCGAGACAGCACGGCGGCGAACGATGGGATGAAAGATTAAGATTAGATGAATAATTGAAATATTACTTTGAATTAGAGAACGTAGGAGAAAAATTGAAAACAAATAAGAAAAATGAACGCGATTACGCGTTGGAGA
>NC_046657.1:23760016-23765310 GCF_010883055.1 Belonocnema kinseyi | reverse complement strand
ATTAAGATTAGATGAATAATTGAAATATTACTTTGAATTAGAGAACGTAGGAGAAAAATTGAAAACAAATAAGAAAAATGAACGCGATTACGCGTTGGAGATTTAAAAAAAAATGAGGCGTTATTCAGATGGGTTTTGGGAAACTGGCGTACTCTGGAATAAAAAATTCGTAACTAAAGTGAATAGTTATTTAAATAAAAAAAATGATAGACGATAAAAGACCGAGAATTTGGTATTCACCACATTTCGGCGTCCACAATATAAATAAGCCAGATAAAATACGTTTTGTATTCGATACCGTGGCTGAAAACGAATGAATAAGTTTAAATAATCAACTAGATTCGGGACCAGATATTTAATAGCTTTTCCAGGAATTATTATACGTTTTTGATAATACGCTGTGGCCTTTATATCTTATATAAAATACATGCTTTCACGCATCCGAGTAAGGTTATCAGATCGCGGCGCGCAAAGATTTTTATGGCGTGAGCAAGGCAGAGTTAGAGAGCCTAATACGAGATGAAAAATTTTATTTTCGGTGCGAAATCGTCACCAATCAATGCGATTTACATAAAAAATATAAATGCGGAACGGTTCGTTGAATCTCACTTAAATCATCCAAAAGTATCGGGGTAAATAGTTATATAGATGATTATTTATCGAGCATAAAGAGTAACTCGGAAGCAACGAAGATAATCCATGACGTAATCGGGATAAATGAACGACCTAAGTTTCAAATGCATGGGTAGGCGAGTAATTCAAATGAAGTTCATGTCCGTATTTAATCCGCTTTGTCTTCTTTGGCCTTTCAGATTTGTTAAGAAGAGAAGTGAAAAATGATATCCCGAAATGGAAATGTTAATTTGTTAAGAGTTAATTTTAATACACCTTGAGAAAGTTCCAAAGGTGGTCGGATGGTAAAATAAAGACACTTATCCTCGAAAGTGGTTGAGAGATTTAAACAAATTACTTGGCGACAACCAAGGACGACCAAACGGGGACGAAAGGCATTCGCTTGCAAATAGTCGACTGTGAGATAAAACACTATCTGAAATTAATTAATTTTTTGTAAATTTTTGATAATTCAGCATTCTGTTTCACTTTCTCCTTGTTTGTTTTTGTACCTTTCAGCTGCATTCAGATCCTGACCTTAAACAGGTACGACAGAATTTTTCATGCCAAGATTTCCTTTTTCGAGGCCCCAGTTCAAGTCGAACAAAGAAAAGAAAAGTAGGAGAGCTTGGTGGGGGAAGTCAAGAAAGGGACGAGTGACCCAGCTAGAGGCTCGCTCGGCGATACTTGGTCTATCTGCACACACCGCACTTTGGTAAGAGAGGCTATCGAGATCCTGTTAATAATTTAATTGTTTAAAACACAATCGATATTATTAAAACTTGCTGTTAAATCACTTCGACCATGAGTGTTTAATTGGTCAAACTGGAATGCAATAAACATTGTGAGTGCTGAAAATAAGGATTGTCATTTTAAAGAATTAACCCTGAGACTCTGCCACTCGAATGTCGAACAAATTGGTGCCGAAACCCGAGACTAGTATTCCGGAAAGTGGTGTGAGTGGAAAGAAAGTGCTAGTGAAAACTGTGTGTTACCCTATCCTATCCGAAAAGTATTTCGTGTTCAGCATCTAAGATTGGGGAATCAAAATGGATTCCCTGCCGAAAAAGACCAAAGGGCGAAGACGAAAAATGGTACCGGAAGCTGTCCCCGATCTCGCCACGACTACAGAGGAGAGAAGAACAGAGAAAGGCGCGCATGACATGGATATTCGTACAGTTGCTGAAGGTACAAACCAGGAAAGAGTTGCAGGACCATCGAGGCAGGGGCCCTTAAGAAAGACAGCAAATAGGATTGCAGTTGTACAAGCTGCTAACAGACTCTTCAAACCATCTTCAGTTTCGGCCACCTCGGGAATGGCTGAGACAGAAGGAAGAATACCCTCATCAAACGACGAATCGATAATTGCCGGAAATCGCCCACAAAAGCTCAAGGGACACCTCAGGAACACTTTAAATGACACGATAAATATTTGCGAACGTGGGGAAGGAATAATTCTGCTAGGAGACGTGAACGGATGGGTGGGCATCCAAAATCAGAATGCAGAAAGAGTACTAGGTAATTTTGTTGTCCCAAGAACAAACTATAACGGAGATAAATTACTTGATCTATGCCTAGACAGACGTCTGTTTATTACAAATTCTTTGTTTGGGCTTGAATGATCCACATGTACACCCTTTCTAAAAGGAATAGCCACAGTATAATTGACTTTGTTGTTTTAGATGAAAGGCTGAGAGAGTTAGTCAAGGATACAAGGGTCATGAGGGGTTCTGAACGCAACACTGATGATTACCTTCTGATCTCCAAAATTAACTTAGGTCGGGGATGGAGAAAAAAGAGAGCAAAGTAAACAAAACAAACGCGGATAAAAATTGAGAACCTACAGAAACCAAAAGTGCAAATATATTTCCAAAATAAGATGATTTAAAGCATAGATAAGGTAATCTGGGAGGCTCTCATAAACAACAAAGATATAGAGGGCGTATGGACAATATTCCGGAATATCATTGGTAGGTATGCGATCCAAGTGTGTGGTACCGCGTTTGTAGGAGGAATATCTGGCGATGCTTGGTGGAATGATGAAATTCAGTCTGCCCAATATGCTAAAAAAGAAGCGTACAGGAGAACGTTGAACATTGCAGGTCTTAGCCATGAGAAAAGAAATAAACGTATGAAGGATTACAGAAACAAACAGAGAATACTCAAACGATTAATTAAGGAAAGTAAGGATAAAATTAGAGCAAAAGAAGAAAAGAAAATACAAAATGACTTTAAAGAAAGCAAGAAACTGCTTCAATAAAAAACGTGAAGGGAAATAAAAGTACAGAATTGGTCAACATGATAAATATAATATAGGAGAAATGCAATATGATGCCACTTAGTAGTATTTGTGTCACGAGCTGGAAACCCTCTCTAGGTGACAACTTTGCATCCAATATTGAAGGCTCTGGTAAAGTGTAAATCGGCGAGCCGATAAGAAAGTATCCATGAGTCAGCACTACTAAATCGCTGGGATCGTCCTTCAAAGAGGGTTAAATTTCCATGTTGTTTGGTTGTCAGAGATATAATGAGCAATCTTATCCGACTCAGCTGAAGCTTCAGAAAATAGTTCGCGTAACTGTCGGTCAGCTCTCACGAAGTTTGTCCCATTGTCACTGTAAAGAGTATGACTGATGCCTCGCCGTGCTGAAAACCTCTTGTAGGCGGCGATGAAACCCTCAGAAGTATAATCCGAAACAACCTATAAATGTACGGCTCGCGTAGCACAGCAAACAATGACAGCAATATATCCCTTGTATGCTTTGTGACCTCTTCCCTTGGTCGTGCGTATCCAAATAGGACCTGCGTAATCCAGTCCAGCCGCTGCAAATGGCCGAACTAGTGGGGTGACTCTGAAAGATGCTAGAGGACTCATAACCTAAATATAATGGTTTCTCGATGACTCGCGCAGATTACACATCGAGACAATACACGCTTCACAACCGTACGTCCATAGAGAATCCAATGTCTCCTCCTTAAGTAAGACAATGTTAGTTGAGGACCGCCCTGTAACATGAACCATGAACCATGGCCAAGGTGGTTTTTGAGCAACTATAGCAGAATGTACGATGATCCGTTCTTCTCTGTTAACAGAAGGGTCAATGGTTCCAGTAGACTTTGGCCAAAAAATGTCGGGTTTAGTCAACCAAACAAGTCCTTGCCATCAAAGTAAATGATGCTTCAGTGTAGCGGGTGTGGTGCCTCTCGATGCGCAATCCGCAGGATTATCTACTCCAGGAACATGGTGCCAGGCTGCCTCCGGTAGAGTGTGCTGAATCTCGGCTACCCTATTAATAATATAGATCCTCCATTGTAGAGGATAACCTTGAATCCAATCCAAAGTATTTTCTGAATCGGACCAAAGATGTATCAGGGTTGAGCCAGAGAGACTCAAAACCGGTCGTACATGTGATATCAACCTTACTAGTAAAACAGCGTTACACAATTCGAGTCTAGGAATTGAGGTCTCCTTTAACCGCGCCACTTTCATTTTAGCTGTGACGAGTGTCACACGAGTTAAGTTCGAAGGTGGTGTGACAAGAAGGTACACAACGGCTCCTATTGCCTTTTCTAAAGCATTTTCGAATCCGTGAAGTTCCCGGTAAGAAGAAGATGTAGAACCTAACCAATGTGGGATGTTTAGAGTGGAAAGATCCGACAACTGCTTTCTGAACGTTGTCCAATTGGCGCCGTATTCAGCTGGAAGTATATCATACCAACCTACCTAGAGAGCCCACAGGGTTTGCATGAAGATCTTGGCTTTGACGATGATCTGACTCATCTCCGATAATTAATTGATCTGAAATCGTAAGGAATCCTTGAGAGGTAGTCGCACGATGTAGCGTCCATCGTAACTACGCTGATGAGTGGAGGAAAAAAGCTGCTCACACTCCTCTTCAGCTAAACTATATTCCGAAATGGTCGAAGGCACGTCCTCCTGGACTAAATATCTTCGTAGTTAGTTCAGTAGTTCATAATCGACCGTACTTTGTAATCCGACAAGAGAATGCCTAGAAGAAGAAAACTCCCCTGATAAAAGCCCTGATAGAATCCAGCCTAACGAAGTTTGTTGAGCGGTTGGAGTTTCTAAACTACCTTCTCTTAGTCCCTCTTTAATAACATAGGAGTAGACCTCTGCCCCTAGAATCATTTCCGTAATTCCACCTGTTTGCAAAAAGGGGTCTGCCAATTCTAAACCCTTTATATGTTCCCAGTCCCCTTTATGGATACCATAAGTAGGTACATATGAATTTAATTCAAATAAAATAATTGCTGTTACCATAAAAGTAGTTTGAGGATTGATTCAAGAGCAAACCTTTATTTGGACCAGTCCTCTGGTTAGTCTCGTTTTTAGATTGCCTACATTGAGCACCGAGATGATAGCGTGTTCTCTAGTTAGTCTCAATCCCTGGACAAGTGACTCTGATATGAAGGATGCCTGAGCCCCTTAATCCAGTAGTATCCGAGTTCGAGCAGCTTTCCTGCTTGCCTGATTGCCTGATTGCAGCAATGTGAGTGTGAGTCGTCTCACCACTCCTCTTACCCTTTTGGAAGCAACTGCTGTCCTTAGTAGAAGATGAGCCAATCGAAGTTGCAGCCATATTCTCCACGGCTTCCAGCGTGCTGACCTTGCCTGTCAGAAATTTGTTGAATGATTTGACAGTAGGCTGGTTATCCGAAGG
>NC_046657.1:23747474-23759916 GCF_010883055.1 Belonocnema kinseyi | reverse complement strand
TCACGGAAAGCTGGCCACTCCATATTAACTCCCGGAAACTTGGGTAGTTCCAAGCGTGAAAACTTCTTTGGTCTCTGAGTAACCGCAGGTAATACGGTCTCCTTTTATTCTGTTGTAGCTGCGGAACTTTCCAAAAAGTACATCATGTAGGACTTTGCCCCTAAGTATTTTTCCTTGAAAACTGTAAATTGATCCTCCAAAAAATATGGCTTATCCTTATAGAGGCTACGAACTACCAAAAGCTGATCATTATTCTTTGTAAACTTATCCCAATTTTTCTCGAGTATAGTTAAACGTGAAAGAACTTGATTTTTATTAATATTTTCTTTACCGAGTTTTCTAAGATTTGTGGGCGCATTACACAGGCACGTGGTAGAAAAGAAAGAACAGCTCCAGCAATGAAACAAAACAAGGAGTGAGAGACGTTCGAAATAAAAAGGATAGATAATTTTCAGAGTATGGTCAAAATTGGCAGACCTTCGAAACCACTTAATGATCCTGTTTTTGTGAATCAGGGAGCATAGTCACCCCGGCTCTCTTCCCTCGAACGATCACTCCGGACACGCCGTGCTCTTACATCTGTCCCTCTTTCTAACGTCACACCATTCTCCAGTCTGGACCTGTATTTTTAGTGAATGAAGCGATTCAAATTGGAAATATCCGGTTTTGAATTGAAAACGACGTCCTAATTCGTAGTCTTTTTCACTTAAACGAAAATTTTTCACTTTTGCACGCAATTTTTTTTTTCACTATCGCGATCCGGTTCGAAGGACCATAATGTTTGAGATTCAAACTATAAAATGATTTGACAGTGAAATTAGACAGGTGGGGTGATAAATAACGCTACTTTTTTTATCCTTAAGTGAAGTTCATTGTACCCATTTTCAACGTGAAAATGGTGAAAATGGTTAAATTTTGAAGTATAAATATCAATGAAACAGTTGCTATTTATATATAATTTTTTTTTTATTTTAAATAATTTAAACGAAGTGTATGTGTAGACAAATGTCGGCATATCTTACCAAAATTTCGGTGCGAGTAGCCGCAGCTGAAGTTCAAGCAACATGTAAATTTTCTTAGATTTCGAATGAAAAATTTAGAAGCTTTTTAGGAATTGTGGAAGGTTTCATAAAAATAAAAAAATAATCTCTCAAGATTCCTAGGGAAAATGAAAATTATTTTTCATTTTGAATAATTAATTTTAAAGAATATTTAACCAGATTTTGAAAGATTCCCAGAAATGTCAGAAGAGAATCTGGAATATTTTTAAGAAATCTTTTTCAATTTCCAGGATTTTTTAAGAATTGTAGGAATTTTGAAAGATGACCTTAAAATCTCCGTGATGCTTTTTGACAATTTTAGAAACCTGTTAAAATCTTTTAAAATATGTAGCTATTTGCACCGGTGTTTTGACGCAAATAGCCGAATTTTGTCGCCATACACACCTTGTTTATACTATTTGAAAGCATTTCAAATTTTTTATTAATTCTTATCTTTTTGATAAGTGAAATGACTTTAATTTTTTCTACACATAATAAGCAGGATTTCTAAAAATGGTGCAAAAATTATACTCTTTTTAAAATATATTTGAAAGTTCTTGAAAAATTTCACAAATGATTTGAAATTTAAAAAAATTTAAAACAACTTCTAAATTTTTCAAGATTTGAAAATAAAATTTTGAAGCTTTTCAACTGTGTTTCAACTATTTCAAAACAAAAATTATTCAACTTTTGATTTCACAAGTGTTCAGTAAAAAAATTCATGTTTTAAATGTTTCATTTTTGTAGCTTGAAGTTGCTTAAAATTATATAATTTTAAACATTTTGAAGCTCATTAATTGATTTTTTGTACTGAATTTGAATTATTGAAGTCCATAATTTATAGAAGTTACATATTTTAAATTTTCTGTTTATTTTCAATCATTTTTACATTTTTCATTTGAAAACTGTTAGCACTAAGTTATATACTGAAGTATTGAGCTTTTAAATATAATAATATTTATTTTTTTCTTCGATTAAAACGGCCATCCTCAATTAATAACTATCTACATATTCAACGTATATTAAAACGTGACGTAATGGAAAATTTTAATTTTGGTCTAATAACAATTATGATAAAATTGTTTGACTTTAATGTTCTCTCGTATAAATGAAAACAAATAGACATATCGGAATTAAAAATTATTTTTATTATCTTATCTATACTAAGACTTTGTAGAAGTCCGTCTTCTTTTTAATAGAAGGAAATAGACTTATTTTCCACGTAATCCTACAAATCATGGCTAATATATTAATAATTCTAATAACCAAATATGACATAGGAATTATTTTATATCGAAATAAAATGGTGAAAGAATACACATGGTGACGAACTTTCTTTTTACTTGAATTCCAAATAATGGGGTTTTATATTTTGCCTAACCTGAATTTTGTTTAGAACATTTTAGTTGTAACATTATTAAAACTTATAAGCAAATAAATATTCCTTATTTGCTATTCATCAATTCCTAAAATGTTTCAACTTAATATGTTATTTCGTTTAAAAATTATAGTTCATAAATCTGAAGAACTTAAAAATCTTCGAAATAAGATAAAAAGATGACGTTTTAAACAATTAAAAACAAAATGGTGCCACATCATCCTGTGTTCTAACTATTCCAAAAATTTCCATGAGGCAATAATTAATCTTTAAAGTGTGAATAACAGAGTCATAAATCTGAAAGAGTTTAAAGTCTTCAAGACGGGGAAAAAGATTATGTAAACTCAAACATTGTAAAAGTGGTAGTTAGATAGCGTCTAGTATATAGACCAGCAACATTTTCTGACAGATATCTATTAGTTCGAGGCTCTTATAGCAATTCAATAAAGTTTCCTATAACTCAAGAAAATGAGGCCCTTCATTGCTATTCTGTCTTTCATCATACTCGCTCTTACTAATCCTGTTGGTAAGTATAATAATTTCGATTAATTACTAATTATCTGCAGTACATTTAATTATTTTATAATTGAAATTAATGAAAAAGTGGGATGGATGGAAACCCGATCGAAATTATAAGGTTTTTTCCCCCGGGCATACTAAACCCTAAACACAATGATAAACCACAAATAGCCGTTTCAAATCCTAATTTTTTTTATCCGCAATTTTCTTACTAAAAATTGTAAAAACGTTAGAAAAGCAAAAATAAAAGTCCAATTCAGTTTCTTCAAGTTGCAAGATTTAAGATTGGTAACTTGACTTTGGGTCAACAAAATCAACCAAATTCGATAATTTTTATGAAAACACGTTTTAAATTCAAGAATTTTTAAATTTTAGATGTCCAAAATTAGAAAATTTAATATTGATAATCATGCACGGAGAGCAATTTCAAGAGTTTAATTCACTGAACTGCTCCTGGATTTAATCACGGTTTGGCGCAACAAATAAAATCTGGGCACTCTTGTTTTTGAAGAAAGCTTAACACCCAATTTGTTTGGAATCCGTATGCTCATGTATTTCGACCCGTTAAACACGAAAGTTATAGCGGAAGTTAGCGCAAATTCGAGACTTATAGTTAAAAATTAACACACGAATCAAAATTCAAAAAAATGAAGCAAACAAAAATATGGGCGTTTCAAAATGTACATTTTACGTTCCACACAATTAATTTCCTATATTTTTAAGGATAATGTCAAAAAAATCTTAGCGCTCGTTTGTAAATGGCCTGATATGAGCATCCCGACATCAGTAGAAAAAATAGTATTATACGGTTTCTGCAATCAAATTGGCAGTTTCCAAATTAATAAAATTTGCTTCTGCGAATAAAAAAGTGATATGTTAATGAGATTTGAAAAATACTTACACATGAGCACAGAAACAATAAAAATTAATTTTCTTTCTGCGTAATTTTCTAGAATGTAAAATAATTATTTTTTACATTGATTGAAAAGAAGATTACCACGTGAAGGTAATTTTCATTGCAGGTAAAGAGAATTTTTAGGTCAGGTTGAAGATTATTCCTGTTTTTTCTGTGCATTTTAATATGGAAAATTAATGATTCATTGATCTTTATAAATTTATTTTGCCCTTTTACAGAATTAAGTTCAAAAAAATCTCGATTCCTCGATGATGCTTCAGTACCTTTCTTAGAAGCAAAGGAACGCCCTAGCACTTCAGCTGGTCAGTATTATTTATGAAACTCATATGTAGATAATTTTTACTCTTCAGTGTTAGATTTTACCATAATATGAATGAGACATACACTTTAAGAACAAAGTTGACGCTTTTCAGTTTTTATTTTTTATTTAGTCACTTTTAAAAATTTCTTTTCACCTAAAATTATAATTTTCAAATTTAATTTCTCATAATTGTCTTCAAAGAAGCTGAAATTCCATGCAAAATAAAATAACTGTAATATTAGTTTCTTACATATTTTTAATACACTTCCCAATGATTAATTACCTAGTCACATTATCGCACCTTAATTAAATATAAAATTTGTATAAGCGCCTTAAACGAAAGCTGAAACCATAGAAGAAAAGAAAAGATTTATGACAATTTGACAATTGAGTATAAGGTTTAAGTTGTAATTCAGACGCTTTTTAAAATCTGTACTATATAATTTCAAGGAGGGGGAAGCAACATTCTGTAAAATTTTCATCATTATTTAAAGATCAAACAAAAGTCACTTATACGCTAATGTGTAGCTGAATTCAGGGCAGCAAGCAAATGATTAATGCTTATCTAAATTAATAAAACCTAAAAGCTTATTGCGAATTTTAATTTTAATTTCAATTAGGTATTTAAATTTTTCTATAATTTTGACATGAACTGGTAAATAAATAACAAATCATACTGGAAAACCTCTGCAAAATTTAGTTTCATTAATCTCATTACTCAACTCGAGACCGCGACATGTCTCATTTTTTTATATAAACCAGAACTTCAATTTTTTGAGTTCTCAACACGAGTTTTAAAACAAAAATTGGTGCTTTACGCGTATGAGTCGAAACTTATCTTTACACATAGGCAAATCTCCACAATCTCACCGTTTTTTATTTCCTAACATTAACGCAGCCCAAGCACACTCTGCTATCCCCAAAACACTTGCGACATTCAGGAGATGACGAGCCAATGGCGGAAATACGTGGCGAATCTTTAAGAAGTTGTTAAATAGAAAAAAAATGTAGGACCGTTTCACTGGCATCGCCATCCACGTAAATTTAACTTTTCTTAGGCCAAATATTTATTACTCAATTTGCTTGGCCCAGGCAAAGTGTTGGCCACATCTGAGGTAGTTTTTAGGGGTCGCAGTTAACTGTTTAAATTTAAACAAATTAAAGCGAAAATAATGCGTCCATATACACATCATTACGGACTATATCGATGCTGGCGAAATATTTTGCTGGTTCTTATATGTTATTTACCGCGTAGGGATTAGTTCTTAGGGGTAAAAGTTTATTGCATAAAGTTAAACAATTTAAGAGGAAAATAACTCCCCCATATGAAGTTGATTTTTGATTACGTCTGGGGCAGCAAAACGATTCGCTGTACAAATTATGCCAAAAATAATGCAAAATTAAATTCGCTAAGGTGACGGGCCAGCGACTGTTCTGCCAAGTTCCCTCCCGTCGCACAGAACTTCTGAGTGGGATGGAGGCAGAAGCTGTTGCTGCGAACGCATGAACCATTGCGGGCGCACCTCAAGCGTTCCTGCGCGGTGACATAATGCGCAGCGCAGCTATAGTTACTTTACTCGCAGTGATAGTTACGGTTTACTCCGCAAGCATTACTGCGCGCACCGTTTTTTTCTTGGTGTGTAAACCTGGAAATACCATTCTCTCCTAACAACGTCAGACCTTTGTCATAATTAAAGACTCCTATAAGGCTCATTTAATGCTCCAAAGCAAATGATTGGTCATGTCTCGAACCCTTTTCCCAACTCGGCCTTAAAAAAACAACACCTACTAGCGGCTGATCACAGAAGAGTGATCGGTCATATCTCGAATGACAAATATAGGCTAGGTACATATTATTTCGTAAATTTTAAGAAATAAAAACAATGTAAGATTTGCAAAAACCTTCTTGCCCTTGATATCGTGCTGTTCTTTGGATTTTCTGTGTACCACTCCCACTTTTAACTCACAGACAGTTATGCAGTTACATAAGCAAATCAAAATCTGACCGCTGTGCTGGCACATTCCCATCGCTCACTGGGCGCGCCTATGGCGCGTTACTGTCGGTTTTGACAACTTCGCGTTCGGTTTTTTGCATTTCTTCCACATTTGTGCAAAGAACTTTTAAAATTAAAGGTCAACGGATCGAAAATTGCAATTTTGTGATTATGAGCTCTCTCTTGTTAAAGCTCTTTTGGTTTCAATTAACACATTCTTATCACGTATCTCATGCTTCGCACTTGATTTTTTTCAAAATTTGAACTTTTCTACATTATTCTCAACACCTTTATATCAAATATAATAAATTATTTATGTACCACAGTCAATTTTACCAATTTTATTTATCAGCTACACGTAGACGCGTTTAATGGAAATAAGTTTATATAATTACAATTTATGATATGCATACAAATTGAAACAAACTTATTCTTATAGCCTGGTTTTTAGAATTTTTTTAACCTTGTTTTTTATGATTAACAGAAAATCTACTCGTTCTGTCTGAAAATGATTGATAACAACTTTCTAGATCCTTTTTTGATTAAAAACTTTGATCTATTAATTATTTTCACACCTTGTATGGTTGAAAGATATTAATTTTTTTTAAGGTAATTTTTACAAGAAAAATCTAAACTACGCTTCCTTTCAAAAAACATTTGTAGAAAAATTTTTTATCTTTTTTGGTTAAATGAATTTTGTATTTATTCTCATAGCTTGTTTCATTTGTACGCAAATAGATTTTCTTATTTTCAATGTTGTTTTTTTACGAATAAAGCAGAAACAACTTGTCCTATAAGAAAGTAATTTATGACAAATTTCCAGACCTTTTTTAGGCGCACAATTTTTGTCGACTTATCACTTTTCGTATTTTGCTTTGTTTGACCACAAACTGAATTATTGCTTTTTTATTCGTTTATGTGAAATCAAAATTAAAATTTTCTATTTTTCTACAAAATTCATTAAGTTATTTAGGTAATTAATTTTGTAAATTGTAAATTTTTCGTATTTTTGTCTGATATATGTGGCTTTTGATAGAATTTTTAAATCTTAAAAATATGGTCTCAAAAATGTTGAAAAAACTCCAACTTTTTGAATTTTATAAAAAATGGCTAGTTAACGAACTCAAACATTCTTTTTGATCCCTCAAACTGTGTCACGCCTTGTTTCGGTTCAAACGTACATTTTCGTTAGGCTTTCTTGGATTTTAAAAATACCATAACATTGGTCATTTTTATTCTATCTAAAAAATCACAGAAATAAATTGTTCTTTTTGGCCCCAGAAATTGTGTGCCAAAGCACAATCCAATTCGACTAGTCTTTCGTAAGTTATTAGGTATAACGACAACCGTAACAACATCGACCCCGACGACACCAGACTGACAGACACCGATGTAGAGACGTTTTTTTCTGACTCAGAGAGCCTCAAAACGTGAACATTTGACGAAATCCGCAGAGGTCATTTTTTGAATAAAATTATTACCTTCTCATTATGCATGTGAATTTAATAACTCGAAAACAAAACAATTTTCGAAGTGTGTTAAAGCGACGTAAAAAATTCGAGTATACGCTAGGCGACGATCAGCTGATATTGTTCGACTTAGTGCCGTCCAATCCTATTACGGCGGTAACCGCGATGGCTCGGGAATCAGGCATTAACTGTTACTGCGACAGACGCAACAGTCGCTGCAGCATCTTTTACAGTGGCGCGCAGTGACTGTTACGGTGCCACAGTATTATTTTCGTCTTCAAATGTAACCTTCGCTGCCCCTTGATAACATGATTTTTCTCAAAGCTCTTGTGATCAACGCAGTAACGGTTACGGCAAAACCTGCACCCGCTGTTGTTTACTTCTCTCCGCGCAATTTCTTTCTCAAGAGCGTCAATATTTTCCGTCATTAGAACTGGACATGTTTGACTTGTAGGAAATTCGTTACTTCAGAAAATTGAATCAGGAGTGTCAGGTCAAAATGGCAGTGTAAGAAATTAAACTCTAGATTTACAAATCGATATTTGGTAACCTGAGTCCTCGCCGAGATCACGTGAACAGGTATCGCCTTTAGAATTCAATTGGACATTTCAATTTATATATAAACATAGTGAATGTTTAGGTACGCTAGTTCGGTAATATTTGCATGAGAGAGAATTAATAATCCAGATTTGATTATACAGATGTTATAGATGCGGGGCTCGATGCCCGTTAGCGATTCTATTGCACACTTGTCTCGGTCGTCCGGATGATTGCGGCTTCTGGTTCGTGACTAGCGGGAAATGTTTACATTTTCAAATAAAGTTTCGGGAAATCCTTTTTGTTGCCAGATTTGGCTCTATGAGAAAGTATAAAAGAATTGGAAAATAATACAAAAATAATTAAAATAATAAGGTATAAGACCGAAAGAGTTTCCTGGTTTGCTATAAGATGATGACGCTTTTTCGAGCTTTTCACGCAGACTTAGTATTTTTTTTTTAATTCGCTATTTCCTAGACGTGGCAGATTTAAGGTGCCATAAATCAAATTTTACCCCGTTAGACTTTGCAGGTTACCATCTGTACCATCCCAACTCTGCACGTATAAATGTCGACGTGCACAAATGGTTCCCTACCGACGATTCTCTTGCATAGTTGTCCGTCATTATTAAGGTTGTAGATGCCCTTAGAAACCAAATATATTAATTTTAGATGAAATTAGGTGGAACATATTCTTAAGGCGTGTATTTTCTTCTTGCCTAATACGCAAGTAAACTTAAAGAAGAATTGAAATTAACAAAATAGCGAAAGTTTATCTTAAAATATTAAAATTCGATTTATTCATTTGAAATTCTGCTTTAGTCAGGATTCAATGCGTGCAAAAAAATTTGATGCGATAAACTGACATTCGATCCGTGCCACGGTCGGATCGAAGGCTCGCCTAATCTTATGTTATTGAATTATTCTAGCTTTATTTTAATGTTTTTCACCAAATCCTTGAACAGTCAGATTTTTTGATTGAAAAATGATTAACTTATTATTTGGTTGAGAGTTAAGGTTGAGGTTAAAGATTGATGTTTTCTATTGATAATACCTTAAAATTAAAAATAAATTTAAATAATTACATTTTTAAATTCTTATCCATGATGAGAAGGTTTTAGTTTTATGCGAAAAATGACTTTCGCGAATTTCTTCAAATGTCGACATTTTGAGACCCCCTGAGTCAGAAAAAAAAGTATTTACGTCGGTGTCTGTCTGCCAAGCGTCTTCGTCATCTTCGTCATCGTCATCGTCGTTGTTGCTGTCTGTATACCGGATACCTTTAGGCAGAATAGTCTTATTAAATTATACTTTGGCACACAGTTTAAGTGACTAAATAGAAAGAGCAAGTTCGTCTACTAGCCATTTTTAATGAAAATTCAAAATTTGTTTGTTATTAATAAAAAACAACATTCACGCGAAGACGCGGGCACATTTTTTTAACTATCATCATTTAAAATGACGGAATCTTCAATTATAAATATTCAAAATGGTCAAAACCGTTGAATTTTTATTTTAAAATATTAAAAATTAAACTTTCCGAATTAAAATGTTTTGACTTCTGATCTTCTAAGTAATCAAAATTTAAGAATTTGTCTACACGTTCAACATGGGTGAACCTTCACGATATTCAAAATTTCCTGATAAATAACTATAAACATTATAACTGATTTAACTTAAACAAGTCGCAGATTAATATTAAAATTACATGGAAGCCGATGCAGCTATTTTAATATTTATTTTGAATTATGCTTATCATTTATTATATTTCGTAGTAATTTAATTTTAACCATATATTTTAATTTTGTGTTCTTTAGCTTATAATTTTCTTTTTCGATTGATTTTTCATCCCTTTATGAAATAATCGCTTATATTTTTATTTTACCCATTCCAAAAAAGACATTTAACATAGTATACACAATAAATATTCAAGAGTTTTAAATTGCAAATATTGCTAACTAGACATTTTTTAAATTACAAGTTGTTAAAATTGAGTAATTTTATATTTTAAATCTTGAGAGTGGAACTAATCTAAAAAAAATCGTCGAAAAATACATACCTTTAAAATATAAATTTTAAAAATTAAAAAATTTGCAGTTCTATATATTCTAAAAATTCGAGAATTTTCCACTGTAACGCTTTCAAATTGTACAGCATTCAATCGTAAATCTTCAAAATTAAAAAATTTTCGATTCTAAATGTTCAAAATTGCAGAACATTGAATATTTCCTTGTTAACAATCAGAAGTTTTCTATTTTTAAAAAACTCTATTAAAGATAGTGCGATTTGTTATTCTGACATTTGAATGTTCTGTTTGCTTTACCTTTTTACGTTATGAATGTTTTTAGTTTCCGAGATTTACGAATTGTAAATTGAAGATTTAGCAATGAAGTCATTTTTAATGTAAATGTAAATATCTGAATCATCTAAATTCAACTATCCCAACAAAAAATTCGTTTCACCTACGTTTAAAATATACATCCTAAAACTGTAATACTTTTCAATTTTTAAAATTCAAGAATATTCCATTTTTTCTTCAAAATTGTCGATCCTTAAATTTTTAATCTTGAAAAATGAAGAGTTTTTAATTTTGACAATATATACAAAACATTTTATATATTTTATAACTTAGATTGGAAATTTTTAGAATTTGGCAGATTGGGAATTGAAAACTTGATTATTGATTTGAAAAATGATACAAAGTTCAAAAGTTTTACTTATGCATCTATAAAATTAAAAAGTTTTATTCTTGCTAATGATTAATACACACTTAGCTTAGATTTCCTGCCAGACCACTGTCTTAACCTGCAAATTTAAAATAAATAATTGCTAAATACAGTAGGAACCCTTAAGACTCTACAGCTCAGGGCTCTGTATAATCTTACGAATGTTCAATGTTTTACACGCTTCAATTACTTTTTTTTTGTACGCATAAGTAAAGTACAGTCAAACCTGGATTCATTCTCAATTTTGGGAGTGAGCGTAACATTGAATTCAAAGTTTTAGAACTATTCTTTCTCTCTCTCCCCTATTGTCTCTCTTTCTTATTTTTCTATCTGTTTTGTGACGCTTGAGCGAGCACCGCACATCCTCCCGCAGCGCCCCTCACCCATCCGCGCCGGTCGACCTTAATTCTCGGAAACATTAAACGAGGAATCACTAAAGCTAGGTTTAACTGTTGTTGCTTTTTGATATTAAAAGAATGACGGCTGCAATTTGCGGATTTCTTGTCAATAATTATTAAGTTTTTGTGTGCTTCATACGAGTGCATAGTTCAATAACACCTGTGTGCCAGTAAATGACAGCGTTTTCCCCCTATCACTGACAGGCTGGTTAGTAGTATGCTAATGAATATCTATAAGCTACTATGAACTAGAAAACAACTAATAAATGTTTTTTACTATAATTACACCAAAATTTGTTAACAGTTAGCTTATTATGATGTTGGAAAAAACAGCATGATTTAAAGAATCGGATTGTTTAAACAGAATCTAAATTCATCTGCTCAAATTCTAGCAGAAGATTTGTTACTAGAACATGATTAACAATGGCTTTTCTGACAAATTGGAAATCCATAACCCATCAAATAGAGGCTGTTATTATTTGATATACGCATAAGGCTATGCTCTCGGAAACTCTATCCTCAAAGCGATTTAATGGAGCGCGAATCTAACAACACACTTTTCACAGATTTTTGCTATAATAATTACCATCGCAGTTTGAGAAAAACAGATAAAAAAAAAATTAACATCGCTAACGTTTTTTTCACTCCAAATATTATTGCTTATAGCGAATCTTCATACAAACCACTGATATCCAAACACCTTATTTGAACGATAATGGTTTTGAAAGGCGACAGTGCACCGAATTGCTTGTACTTACTGAACAGTCCCTACTTCTAACTCTCCCTACATGAGAGGCTAGCCTCTAGATAGCACCACCGGTTTCAGAATGTAACGTACCTGCGGGTCGATCCGAAAGAAATCTATGATTTTTAACAGGTCTCTGCCAATTAAACGTAAAACTTCAGAAAGTGGAAGTGTGCTAAATTATTAATATATGATTGAAGAGGAATTAACTTTAATTTCCACTTATTTTTAATTTTATAAAAACCATTATTTGGAAATTCCTTGGCTGCG
Source organism: Belonocnema kinseyi (assembly GCF_010883055.1). Taxonomy (NCBI): domain Eukaryota; kingdom Metazoa; phylum Arthropoda; class Insecta; order Hymenoptera; family Cynipidae; genus Belonocnema; species Belonocnema kinseyi. The sequence continues at coordinate 23,747,624 of NC_046657.1, read as the reverse complement.
GTTACCGCGTATATTAATTTTAAAGATTCTACTGATTTGAAATTTAAGCGAAACTATATCTTTTTCGAAGAAGAGCGCACGTCAAATTACTTTGGCGATCGGAAAGTATTTGATCTCTCCAGAGGGAAGATGTGATTACTTCAGCCCCTC
>NC_046657.1:23744609-23747374 GCF_010883055.1 Belonocnema kinseyi | reverse complement strand
GAAACTATATCTTTTTCGAAGAAGAGCGCACGTCAAATTACTTTGGCGATCGGAAAGTATTTGATCTCTCCAGAGGGAAGATGTGATTACTTCAGCCCCTCTGAGGAAGATTTCTGAGAGTTGAGGAACGCCCTGGTACAATTGTAGTCAATCAGGACAGAGTCCATGCACCCTTTTCTAAATTTCCCCACTCATGGAAAACTCGTGGAAAGCGCCGAGAATCCGTGCGATAGCCCTTTTTCGAGTTTCCTTACTATGTTCTAAAAACTAAAATTCTTCTGAGAAAACTTTATTTCAAAATACACTATACATTTAATATGTTCCTAAATCGTGAGAACCCTCAAAACTAAACAAGGAAATTCATCCAGGGTTGGCCTTACCGGTCGCATGTAATTGACTGGTGACTTTACCTTAACACAATTATTCGAGACTTAATCTTTACATATAAATTTGTCTTACATTTTTGTATACTATCTTAATTTGAAAAATATATATAATTTATGCGCTTTACAATTTTTTTGGTTTCGGAAATTTCAGTTAAAAGTGATCAAATTTTTGTAATCACCATCCCCAATTTTTTCCAGCATCCAAGTGGAGTTGGCGACGAGAGAAAAAACCAGAACCACTTCCTGTCATAACACTTGATTTTTGTTATATCCTACGTTTTGATCAAGACAATCGTCCTCAGGTTTATCTTTTAGCCTCAGACAAGGAATATCCCGTACTTACAGATACAACTGGAACAAAACTCATTGGATTAATCATTGACTGGCAAGCGTACCACTTCGTGATTTCAACAGAAGAGCCATATCAAAAAGTTGCATTGAAAATAATTGACAACGTAGCCAAGGAAACTATAAATTTAGAACCGAATTATGATCCGCTTCCAGGGTGCAAGAAAGGAGATAAGGAATCATATTGGCACAAATACATTCGTTTTGCGCGAACACGTAGAGTGGGGTATTTTTCTGCAGGGAATATTTAAAACTTTATTCGAATGTACCTTCATGTCATGCTAACTTGAGATTATTATTATGCTCTGATCACACGTGATGGAGAAAAACATAAAAACTACAACCAAAATTTGTAAAAATATTTCAGGATGTCAACAAATTTTTGGCCAAAAATGTTCCGAACACATATTCTGCACTTTCTGCTCTCGTTTTCGTCAAATCCATTCCATGTTTAGTCTTGTTTCTCAATATAAAGCTTGGAACTTTTATACATCTTCCCTCTCCCTGTACCCTTTTTAAATAATTTGGTTCGGCTTGCTTATATCTTATTCCACTTATTGTATGTTGCATAATCAAAGTAATTTTAGTTTAAATAATTTTTGTTTAGCGAGCAGCTTACACTTTGTATGTAGGATTTACTATAGTATATATTTACCATATGTTTTACTTTCAAAATATATTCCTTTTTGCACTTCGTTATCTATATCAAAGATAAGCCTTTATATAGTAGCCGCACTTAAGGACGAAGTTTGATTCTGCGACTGCTAAATGAGTCGTCTGGAAAAAGCATTAGACGACTGGTGATTGTAATTTTGTTTCTAAAGTTAAATAAATGTTACGTTCTGATTAAATCCAGATAATGATAAGAAATCCTTTTCCACAGCAATACATAATTAGACAAAAAATTAATTTTAAAAAGGGCATATTTTACGAGGTTCTTTGAAATAATATCAAGTGAAGATCACAGTAAAAACAAAGTGTGAATCTAACGCTGATTTCAGGGTGCCATATACCTGCAACAAAAATTAGGCTTGGTAGTGTGAATGGTACCACTTCAATAGGTATCGTTTCCCTTAGACTTGGGGTACGAAACGTTTCCTACTCCTCATTATTCTTACAGGTTTGCGGCAGAAACAATCGAAGAGTTTCGTATCCCAACTACGAGCGAAATGGAACACCATCTTTAAATTACCTACAAATGCATCCAGTCCTTTCTTAAATTCATTAATACGCTAAAAAAGACTATAAAAGACAATGCAGTATGCCACCTTGCAAATAGACGTCTCACCTTCTAAACAATATGATTTTACTGCACAAGATTAGGTAAATATCATTTACGTATTGAATTTTAAAAACTGAGACAACTAAGCAGTTCGTCGAGTTAGGGAATCAAGTGGAATCAAAAAAGTTCAGTGGTCGTTCGCATACAGGAGCAGAAATGTGCAGTATAATTTCAACATTAAGATTGAATGAAGAAATCCCTCGACGAGAGCCTGCTAGCTCCAGCCATCATAACAGCAAAAGTTTTGATGCATTAAATATAGCAGCTGAAGGTAAGTTGGGATGAGGCAATTTCACAGGGAGTTTACACACAATAGGTGAACTATCGAGAAGATTTAGAATCGCTCAATTAGATCAAGATGATAAGGCGATTCATGGATAAAGAGCTAACGTAATTGGATCTCCATGGATTCACAGACACTTAAGAAAGGACATACTAAAGCAGCAAACTATTTCCAACTTAGAAATCTGTGCTGATTTTTAGCTAGCTGAACTCCTCTAAACAGTCAAGCATTCTTTGAAACTTGATTTAAAATCTTGGTTTTGGTCGAAGGGCGAAATTGTTGTATAGCTTACTAAGGAACCCAGAAATTTGACCACATTTATTGCGAATTGAGTTAGTAAGATTAGAAGCTCACCGAAGTCAAGCGTTGGAGACATTTTTTAACAAAAGCCAATTCACTGTCCTTGTTTCCCGAGAATTACCACTCAACGAACCATGTGTCATCTTGGTGTTCCCAAATAGCACAT
>NC_046657.1:23739112-23744509 GCF_010883055.1 Belonocnema kinseyi | reverse complement strand
TATAGAGCTCCAAGGAGATTATGTTGAAAAATAAAAAAAAATTTACCCAAAAAAAATTATTTTTATACTTCATTCTAAGGACTTATTGAACTACCCTCGTATATTAATAATGGGCGGAGCCTATATCGTTCCTCGTATGTGAAACGAAAATGTAATTTAATTATTGAATCACTTTATTTTCAATTACCAGCGGGTCTCAGCCAGCACCGCATTCCATCGAGCTGTGACTTTTGCCTCTATTAGGTATAAATTTAATAATTTATTTAATCTTTGAATATATGTGGTTTTTTTATCTCCGTAAAAAGAAGTTCAAACCTTTTTTGTCATAATTTATCTCAGCGAGGTGCTTTATATTCTTTTAAAATATAATTGGGTTCTTTTTCATCAACTTATCCGACCACCGGACAAATCTTGTGAAGCGATTTTGCGAGGATCACCTCCAATCTTTTAAATTTACCAGATAGTTGAACATTATTAAAGTTTAGTGTCAGACATAATTATTTAAATCCTAAAAATTGTCAGTGAAGAATAATAGACACTTAATCTAGAGTCGAAAACATTGTCTCTTTATTTTAATTCAGAAGGATTCTTATATCTATCTGTTTCTATGCATGTGTGAAGAAATATCGTTCACTGTAAGTGTTGGTTAAGTTGCATATTTCTAGATTTTGTTTATTTGAATGATTCAGTCAATTAGGACTTATTATCACCTCCTACATAAAATTTGTCATGATTGCCTAATAAACATAAAATAATCTTAAAACGTACGACTCATGCTTTCTTTTTTTACTTATCATGAATCTAATTCGATATTACAAAGTAAGCTTCTTAAAATTCGATTGAGGTTTAGAATTGCAAATAAATTAAAATATAGTGTGTTTGAGGTAAAATAATAAATAAATACGTTTCATGATATACGAATTATACCTTAAAAAGAACTTGAGATACGTTTGGAAAAAAGCCCGGAAGCTACAAGTCATTTATTTTTACGATTTGTGTGAACACCCTGTGTTGTCATACAAGATTTATCATTTGAAATTCGGTGCTTACACTGAATTAGTAATAATCAGTAAGTGTTCATAACAAGAAAGTACCAATTTTTAAGAATTTTAAGAAAAGTATTTGCCTTTGTTTGAAATTCTTTGGCAAAGTTTCGCTTCTTTCGAATTGACATGTGTAGATTGAGTCTACGACCCGGATATTTAACCTTTTCAAAGATAGTACATAGACTTTCGATGTTAGGGAAAACGCAATCTCACTGAATAAATATAGCAGTAATACGCATACTTGTCAATATGGCATAAAGGCTAGTATCTATATAAGTGCATACAGCTAGTTCAAGATAGAGAGTCCTAGTTCCGGCTTCTGGAAAGATGAGAGCTTTTACTTCTATCGTGTTCTTGCTCATGCTGATATTATTTGACGATTCTGTTTGTAAGTAGGCATCATATTTTATGAAATCAATCATAGTCTAAAATATCTTACGTTCAGATATCGATTGTATGCAAAAATCGACATTTTAATTTGAAACAGTTGGAACATGTGTTTATCATGATTGCACTATTTCGCGAAAAATGTTGTTCAGGAAGCGGCAAAACATTTCATTCTACAGTTTTGATACTGAACGAAGGCTCATTTTTAAATGAGTAGACGGAATACACGTAAAGATCAAATATGAAATTTTTAACATAGTTTGGAAAAAATCGTATTTCATGATAAGCAATGAAGATTTTTAAACATGATTACAAATTAAACTGTGTCTTTTTAGAAATTTCTTTCTTTACAAATCCATGAAGTTTTGCCATTTTTTGACACTTTTCCACTTTTGACACTTTTTGACACTTTTTTCCACTCCTTTGACATTTCCCTGCGTCATTAAACTCGATATTATTCTGAGCGACTTGTATCGCGCAAAGTTGATTTTTATTAAAGTTTTTTGAACAAAATAGGAATCAATGTACATTGTCACAAATTTAAAGTCATTAAACGGCGCGATAGATCCATTCAATTGCTAAACAAAAACCTTTAACAAAAATGCTTGCAAAGACAAAATTTTTAATAATTTGAATTTTAAGATATGTGCCACATTCTAAACATGTTGTAGGAAACATCGGATTTTTTTCAAATTTTTTTAAAAATATTTGTAGCTGTGGGTGTCCTGTTAAAGTTCAGGACTGTGAGAAATGGGCCTTACTTGGTTAGTTTGTTAAGTTCATGATGACAAATGATTCGAGAGATTTAACTAAAATGATTCCGAGGCCGCATTTTTGCATTGTTTAAATTTATACAATCTTCAATATTACAACAACAAAAAAAGATGACGTGAACAGGGATCAGAATCTTTTAGTTAGGACCATCGTGTCGTTTCAAAAGTTTTTGAAAATCCAGGTCCAGACCCTTTAAAATGTGTAAGGGGTGCAATTCCGGATCCAGCATTTTTAAATTCCCAGAAGTCTAAATGTTAAGCGACCCCTCAAAGTTCCTATTTTTACTCCGTTTCCGTAAATTTGAGGAACCCATTAACATCAGATCCTACCTAATAATTCCTTGAGTTCTATTTGAGAAATTTATAAAGAATACTTAAAACGGAAACATGACTGCACTATAACTCGGCTTCCTTTTGGACTCAAGAACATTAATAAGTGGGGATAATTGTAGGATTATTTAGTTTCTATTTATAGAGCGCTTTTAAAAAAGTAGGTCCCCCAGGAACCCTACGTCTCTCGCGCGTGAAATGCAAAAAATAATTATTCAATTAAAAGGAATATTAATTAAGTTAAAAATATATTGATTTGCTAAAATGGTTCGATTCATGTAAACCAATGAAGCATTTCTTTAGATAAATAAAATATAGTCTTTGCATTATTATGTACTTTTTTAATACTAAATAATGGAATGTTTCATTTGTTTCAAAAAATTTAAATATCCATAACCCATAGACTAAAAATATTGTGAAACTAATACCAACCATTATTAAAATTATTTACTGTCAATAAATACTTTGCTTGATTTTTATGAACGCTGATGTCAATGAAAAACCTAAATGAGCATATTACATTTTTTTTTGTATCTTGATTACTATATACACATGAAAAACTATCTAATCTTGTGTTATTTTCTCGTACGATGAGTCATCATTTATTTCTACATATTATTTATTTGCATGTGCATTGTTCAAAGAAAGAGAGGGCAATGTTTCTAAATTGGAGAGAAGCTACATCATGTTTACAATTTTTTAAGGTGAATTTATTTATTTGTATCAAGCAATAAGTTGCTTTCCTCTATTGAATTAGGAAATATCTTGATTAATTAAATTATTAAAAAGCTATAAAATTAAAATAAACTTCTTCGGGAACTCAACTTCATACATATGAAAGCCGATGCTTATTCAAAGCAAAAAAATTTCAGGAAGTTTATTAGAAAATTGCGATTTTCTATGGACAATAATTTTAATAAATAAATTGTTAAATTTTCGGAGTACTAGAAATGTCCCTACACATTATGTTTTAATTTCGAAAAAATAGTGTCAACAATTTAGAAATTCTCTAACTTTTTTAATACTTATCCAAAATAATTGGATAACCAAATTTTTCATTCCCTTTGGATCTTAAAGAAGCTTGCCAAAGTTCTATCCAATCTGATCATTTTTTTTTCAAAATTATTGTGCCAGCAGACTACCAACAGATAGACAGATAATATTTGTGAAAATAGTTTTGACTAATTATGCCTAAATTTACATAAAACCAATTACGATTTCATATGAAATCGGGCTGTCTGACCCTGGTGATGTCACAGAATTGTTTTGAGGTTGAAATATATAGTTTTCCAGGCAAAATATGAGACAAATATTTTTGTTTTCGGTCAAAAAATTGTTTTACAAATTTAAGGCTACATGAATATTCCGTTGAATTATGTGAAAATTTACGATTAAACAAAATCGGCTCTTGGGAGCCAATTGACATAATTTAATGTTCTTTGCAGGAGGTTTCAGGGAGAGCTAAACTATTTTAAAATCCACAAAGGAAATTTTAAAAAGATAAAAATTATCAAAGAAACTAAGAAGTAAATATTCTCGAAAAGGCCACCCGCGATTTTTGTTAATTTCTTTGTAGATTTATCGTAATATGGTGAAAATATCCTGTGAGTTTCGTCCTCGCGAAACTATTCCTTCTTATAGAATATTTTTTCATTAACTTTTTTTTTAATATGATTAATGTGATTCATGACCATGAAGTTAATGAAAAACGTTTTTTATGTCTTGAGGGATCTAAAATTATATATTAACAGAATACGTAAAGTTTTAAAACTCACAATTATCAAATTATTTACAATTTTATTTGGAAAGTTGATAAAATTATCATTTATGCTGTTCATTTATTTTAATTTTTACTTTATTAGTTTCACGTGTTCTATTGGTTCAGAATTTTCTGCTTCATCCCCTTCGAGTACACTGTTTCTTCGTTACATGCATGTCAGGAGGTATTCGCGATGTATACTTTTCTGTCGTTGTTTTGTCTAACTTCTACTTTCCAAGTATGGGTTTTCGGAAATTTAATAATTCCTGGAAATTTTGTCCACTCTTTTTCTTTTCTTTCTCGAAAACTGGAAACCTTCTTTGGTAAAAGCAGTATGGCGCAAGTATATATACTAGGCAGTCTGATAAGTCCCTGAAAAATAAAACACGGAGACGTTTTTTTGGCCAAGGTCGGTTTTATTTCTCAACATACTCTCCTTTTAGGTCGATACAGCGAGTCCAAAGATTTTCTAACTTTTTGATATCGTCCGAAAAGTACTCGATCGGAAGGTCTCCAAAATACGCCTCAGTTTCAGCTATGAGCTCCTCATTTGAGTAGAAACGCTTACCGGTGAGCCATCTCTTCAGATTAGGGAATAAGTAATAGTCGCTGGAAGCCAGGTCTGGTGAATACGGTGGCTGAGGAACCAATTCGAAGCCGATTTCATGCAAATTTGCTTGTGCAACTAAGCATGAATGAATAGGCGCATTGTCGTGATGATAAAGCGGTTTCTTCTTCTTCAAATGCGGTCATTTTTCGGCGATTTTGATTTTCAATCGGTCCAATAATGATGAATAGTATGCTCCGGTTATGGTTTTACCTTTTTCAAGATAGTCCACAAACATTATGCCATGTGCATCCCAAAATACAGAGGCCATAACCTTTCCGACCCATTGTTGCGTTTTTGGACGCTTCGGAGCACTTTGGCCCGGTGGAACCCACTGTTTTGCCTGTTGTGTTGACTCAGGAGTGTAGTAGTGGATCCAGGTTTCACCCATGTTTATGAATCGGCGCAAAAACTCGGTCGGCTTACGCGAAAATAATGGCAAATTCTGCTGGGAAGTTGTCACACGAATTCGTTTTTGGTCCACTGTGAGCAAAC
>NC_046657.1:23726339-23739012 GCF_010883055.1 Belonocnema kinseyi | reverse complement strand
GAAACTCGGTAAACCTCTTATGAATCGTTCCAATCGACGGTGCAGAGTCCGGGTAATACTTATCCAGCTTGGCCTTGGTCTCGGATATCGTTTTCTTGCGAATATAGTAGTTTTTGATCAAAACTTGAAACTCAGATTTTTCCGTATTAAAAAAAAACTCGGAGGTTAGTCGCTTCTCAGTGCTGTAACTTGTAAATGCGTAAACATAAATGGCTGAAGTTTTGACAGGCGTCATTTGAAGGATCAAGCTCGACGGAAATGGTTGACATTAGTGAATACTAATGCCATCTCTTAGAATTTTCAGGTACTTATCAGACTGCCTAGTACGTCTTCACTTTTAGGACAAAGGATTCGGCATCATCTATGGATTTTATAAGATGCAACTTCTTTGAGTTGTGATTAGTTGCAAAGTGTTTTACCAAGCCTCCAACTTAATCACAGGTTTCGTACCCATGGCCAGTTGCGAAAAGGATCCACTTGTTTTTGCAAGATAATTTACTCAATGCGTGATACTGATAGTGATATTTAAAATGAGCTGCAGCTGCATCTGTTGATCTTGTAATTTCTTTCAATTTATTAGGATTCGAATATTCCATAATTGGCAAAATTCGATCAGTAGCCAATAAAGCATATGCAGTATCCTGCTTCTTATAAAATCATGAAATGCATCCTTTACAACTAACTTCCGATTCCCAGCAAAGTCACACTGCAATGTTAAATGATTTGCATCACTCGTAGCGCGATCTTTCTTCTCTCTGATTTCTTCTATTTGAATATTTTTTACATATATGATAACATTCGCATTTTGCGTCAAGGTTGCTAACTTTTCGATAAAAACCTACTGATTAAAGCGTAATGTCTCTAGCTTCTGGAAATGTTTTGCAATCTCCATGCTGACAATCTTCGATTACAATACAGCACATCACTTTAGGCAAAATTTAATCTCTAATATCTTTGACATTCGCTTCATCCCTTCTCTGGCTCTTTAATCCAATAAATAAAAGCTCAAAAGTTTTTTACAGAGAGGAATAGTTTACCGAGGACAAAACTCACAGGATATCTTCATCATATGAAAATAAACCTAACAAACTATCTAAACAAATCGAACGTAGGCCTTTTCAGAAAATTGAGTTTTCACCTGAATATTAATGTGGCCCTAAATTTTTCAAAAAAATTTGGCCTAAAATAACAATTATTTATCTCATATTTTGCTTAGGAATAAAATATATTTCAGTCCCAAACAATTCTGTGAAATCAACAACGTGAGACTGACCGATTTCATATAAAATCGGTCTAATACCTTCTTATTAGGATGATAATATAAAAAAACCTCTCCTGGTTTTGGTTTTTGGATAATGTCAGTGTCATTGCTTAAATATCTAAGGGATGTTAGAACGTTATTTGAAATAAATTGCTGATAAGATATGTTTTCCGCGTATTATTGTAAATTAAATTCCGGCTACACTAGTATAATAAAAAATTTCCCATGATTCTTCGATTATACTATTGGGGTCGTAAATCGGTTCAAAATTAACTTGGAAAGCATATTCTAGAATGAAAAGTGTTTGAAATTATTTTAAGCCTCGTTTTAGCATACTCTAAAGAATCAAGTAAGGAAGTCTACGTTTCCCAGCAATCAAAACCACTGGATATGTCCTGCTTATGTCCTTACCGCTGAAGTTGTAAAATTTATTTTCAGAGTTGCTTTAAAATTATTGGGAAAAGTGTAAAGCGCTACCTTGACTCTACTTTTTCATGATTTCCTTGTTTATAAAAAATTTTAAATAAAAAAATATTGTCAATCACGAAATCGCTGTAGGTAAATGACGAGCAGAAAAGCTATTATTTAAAAAGTGAATAGAGTAAGCTGAAATTGATCAGGTGTCTAAATAATTCTTGTGTTTTCACCTCGAAACGTGAACTTGTAAAAGCGTTTTGTTAGCGGAGGTGATGACATGTGAGCCAACATAACACATATATATAATTTAAACATACATGACATATGCACACGACCATTTACGAGTTTTACAATTTTGCCTTCATATTGCTTTAATAAACGAAAAAATGTTACATAATCTTTATGAATTAAATATAGCCCGGAATAAATTTACGTATTCTCATATTTTTAGTACTATAAAAATAACTTTTATTTGAATAGTAATTAATTACTCTGCTTTAAAAAAGTCAGCATAAATCAATTATTTCTTAAACTTTAACACACATTTTCTCTGGATATATTAAACATTACTATGAATTTGACACTCATAAATGTCAAATTTTCAATTTAGTGAGAAATATTTAAAAGAGTACTAAAAACTATTTTCAGTTTCCAACATCAAAATTTAAAAAAAGATTAAATAACTTACTTCCGATGGATTTAAAATGAACTTCGTGGATAATCCAGCTTCTGTCGACGAACTTAAAATCTATTCATAAATGATAATAAATAAGCATTAAAAGTCACATCGTATAGCATTTAAGCTGCATGATATAGAAGTTTTTTATTCTTGTTAACTAATAATTTACATACTGGGGTGAATTATAAAAAATTGCTTGTCCACTTTCAAGTTCAAGAAACGTCAAGAAAAATAAACATAAATCTAAGTTGTTTAGAGTTTTACTTATGAATATTTAATGTTTAAAGAATAGCTTGCGGTAATACAATATTTCGTACCATTTATTTTTTCTGTCAAATATAATTTTTCTTCCGTATAATTTCTACCAAAATTTATTTTTTCAATTTTCATTATTCTAAGTTAAGAAAAACGAATGACCTTTTCTGGTTGGCTGTTTCGAATCATTTATCAATCTTAAGTTAACAAATTAACCAAGATGAAAACTAGCACTAAAATAGCCTATTTATAAGAACATATTAAAAGAGATTTTTTCCTAAATATAAAAGTTTATTTTACCTTTCACTTAAAGCGAGCGAAAATCAATGAAATTTAACAAAGAGGCTTGCTTAAACAATTGATCATTATCTGTAACTGTCTTCTCTTAGATCGTTGATAGAAAAATCTGGGTTTCCTTTTTTCCTGTCTAAAAAATCAAAGAAATGCTGCAAATTAAAAAAACCAAACCTGTCTGTCTTTAATTTGTGAAGAGATGGTTCTAAATTGAGAGAAAATTAATTTAAAAAATAATACATTTTTTCACATAATGGCTATTTTAGCTGTCCAAAAAAGTTTAGGGAAAAAACTTCTGTTTCATATTTAAAGATATCATTTATCATACCTATTAATTTTTATATCCATATATTTCATAGCATGCTCACAAGAAATTCGAAAAATAGCCTATTTTTTTGCCTACCAACTATAATACATCCTTAATGCGACCCCCCCCCAAACCATGGGTCTAGAGACATCATGTCCGTGTCACTTTAGCACCGAAGGTGTGTGATCTTGTCTGTGGCAGCCGATATATCGCGAATGGCTTGGCTACACAAGGTTGTACTCGAGACAAGGCCTTAGGAAGGCGTATCGCTTAAGGTGGATGGAATTCAATTGCTCCAGAAAATAGTGACGGCCATGGCGTGGTTCCCGGAGAATTGAAAGACCCGTCGGTGGCCCTCCGGCGGTTAAAGCGATTCAATCGCTCACTGAAGACAGCTTCCTGTCAAATCTTCCGGCCTTTCTGCCACTTTGGACAGGTAAACTTTAAGGTGGCCAACTAGGATCAGGAAGGGCCTGTCGCTAATCCAGGAACCCTGGTTAATTTGAGATAACATTGGCGGTTTAAGGGAGTCTGCGTCTTTTTTAAAGGGACCTCAAGGCGGCCAATCCAAGGGCTTGAATACTGGTGAAGGGAGTCAACGTCGTCCCGCTGCTCGAGCTATGTTCTGGAGACCTTGACGCTGATAGTCAAGGATCTAAAGGCGTAGGAAGGCTCGTCATGGGGTCGGCTTACTGTTCATCTGACAGCGATACCCATCCACCAGTGTAGGTACAGACACTGGTTGAATACTTCAAGGTGAGGGGTCTCTCTCTTCTGCTGGGTTGCGATGCTAATTCACCCCATACTTTGTGGGCAGCACGGACGTCAACTCAAGAGGTAATGATCTAGTGGAATACCTTATCACCACTGATTTAGATATTCCTAATACGGGGAATTCCCCGACGTTTCGTAACTTTGTCCGAGAGGAAGTCATTGACATCATTCTCTGTACCGGCAGTTTTAGAGACAACGTCAAGAAATGGAGACTCTCCGACGAACTCACACTCTCAGATCACTCAGAGATAGAGTTCGAACTGAAATCCACTGTACTTACGAGCCCTTAATGGGCCAGAAATCCAAGAAAAACGTACTGGGGCAGTTTCCCACGGAACTAAGAAATGCACTCTCAGAGGTGCCCAGGTTAATGAGACGTGGACACCCTCGAGATGGCGGCCGATATTTCCACGATAGCCATCACGTCTACTTATGAAAGTAATTGTCGACTTTCAAGAGTTCGAAAGGCTGGGACAATGAGGGTAGAATATAGAAGTACCATACGCAAGGGAAACCATGAAAGGTGGACCAACTTTTGCACTGAAAATGAGAAAGGAGCCTGTGGCACAACTGCGACCGATGCGGTGAATAGCATACGAGATAGTTACCCCAGCCATAGTCAGGTAGGCTCTGAAGTCCTTCAGTACTTACAAATCTCCTTGTGCCTTGCAATTGGAACATTTATGTACATCGAAGAACCTTTAACTAGACCTCTGGAGATGTGATTAGGGCGGTTATAATTGCATACGGTGTGCTCGTTGCAGTCATGGAATGGACCTGCCACATGATGGCCAACAGAAACCTAACTACGACTAAGAGCGATACTACCTTATGTGGAACTGTCGACTCAGGATGTACGCCCCTGCCCTGGTGCCTGCTACTGGATGAATTGCTTTTTCTGCTTAAAAGTCAGGGCCATCACGTTATAGGATATGCGGGCGATATAGTGGTTATCATGCGCGGCCAGCATTTGGATGCGCTCTTTGAAGTAATACAGCAAACATTAAGAATAATACATTCACAGTGGAAGATGACTGGACTATGAGTTAATCCGAGTAAGGCGGATGCAGTTGTATTCATCAAAGGGCAAGTCAAATATCTAAGAGTCATTCGGGATAAGAAGCTGGCATGGAACGAGCACCTGGAAAACAAGTGCAAAAAGTCAGGAGCCACAGGTAAAAGCTGGGGCTTGAAACCAGAGAGTCTTATGTGGATCTACACAGCGATCCTGCGACCCAGGCTCACTTGGGCGGCGGTACTCTGATGGAGTAGGGTCCATATGCTCAAAAACGATAAGAGAAATATCTATTTCTTCAACTTCAACTGTAATTTGAAAGGCGATTCTTCATAAGTATTTTACTAACTAATGGATATATATTCTTATAATTTTATTCCTGAAATCTATTCCGTAAGATCAAACATTGTACACAAATATCGTAAAATTTATAAAACATCAGCTATTCACAGAAATTTTTAAAATAAAAATCAATGTATATCATATTCAAATAAATTTTGGCAATATTTATAAAAGTATTATTATTATTTTAATTAAAAAAATTAATGTATACAGAGTACAGTTTTTATTTGAAATTTCACGACGGCTTTTTGTACCATGTATGACTCTCGGCCAGAATCAAGGAAAAATAATTAAAAATTATGTTAATTAGTTATTAAAATGCAACAAAGACTTACATTTACATTTTTTCTCTTCTTATAATCATGAGATATTTCTTCCTAAAATAAATTTTATTGGATTTGTTTTACAATTATTTACAATCAATTTTCAATTACAATGATTTTACTATAAAATAAAATTGTAAAAGCTAAATTTTGTAAGGTTCAGATAAGTATTTTAAGGCATTAAAGATTTTGTAAAGATTTCATTTACAAGAAACTAAGTATTATCAGTTTGTTTATAAATTTTTATGTACATAATTATTATAAGATTCTTAAGAAAATTAAAAGCAAAAGATTTTCGAATATATTAGATGTGTCAGAAAAGATCTTAGGAGACTTTAAAGACTTTATTTTTAATTTATAGGATTTTAAAAAATATTAGGAAAATTTATTATCTATTTAAAACGTTTTAAATTCTACAAGATATTAGTAACTCTCTTGAGTTTTTATCGAAATTAGAAAAATCATTCAAAATACTAATACTAAATACTTCCTGAATTCACTTTATCATGTACTTTTTTTATTAAACTTTTTGAATATTTGAAATCTTTTGCAATGTTTTTAAATGTTCAAAAATAATCTTTTTAAATTAATTGTTTGAAATAAAATCTTATGTTAATTATTCCTTGAAAAATCTTAACAAGTTTTAATTATTTTCGAATCGTTTCAAAATTTTTGAAACTCTCTTAAACTTACTCAAATTTGAACGAATTATGTTCCATAATTTTTCTAAAGTTAAGTAATATGGAAAAATTACAACATTTTGTTTCAAAATATTTGACGTACCTTTTAAACCTTTTAGGAAATAATAGAAAATGTTTTGTAATCTTTTTTCAATTTTCTGTTAGAATTCATTCCAAAACAATTATTTACATTTTTTCTCAAGGAGTTTCTTTCATTATCTTTCAATATCTGAAAGTTCTTCGTTTATCGACTTTTTATTAATATTTTTTCATTTTACATACATATCTATTATATCTTATCAAAATTTAATATAAAAATCTTAAATGTTGAGTGTATTTAGATACTAAAATTTTTAATGTTTGGAATTTAAAAAAAAAAATTTAACAAACTTTACTTGTCATTAAAATAAACTTTTTTTAAATCTCATTCAAATGTTCAATTATTTGGAAATAATTGAACATCCTGCGATTAAAAGCAGGGATTCTGCTTGAGAAGAAATGTGCTGAAAGTAATTTCAAAAAATCATTCAAATTTTTATTTTATAGACTGATAATATTGTACACAATTTACAGGTGCATCTTTCTTATTCTTCTACAAGAATTTTTAAGTTTTTAAGTTTTTTAAATCAGTTTATCCTATGTTTCTAAAACTCTTCTGAAGGTTAAATTATTCTTTAATCTCATCAATTCTAATCTAAATTTATTGAATTTATTCGATTATTTACATTTTTTAAAAATTTGTAATGTCATCGAATTCAAAAATGTTGATTTGAAATCTTTCTACACTCTTTTTCGAAATTTTTGGAAATTGTTTGATGAGTTTAAAAATCTTCTTTAATTTTCTTTCAAAGCACATTTTTAAAAATAAAAAATCATTGGAAATTTTCAAACGCTAATTAGGAAAGCAATTCTTTTTTCTAATCTTGTCAGCTTTTATAATATTCGAAAATTATTCAAATTATTCCTGATTTTTTTATTTTGTAAAATTAAAAAAATGGCCTTTAAACTTTTTCAGATACTTTGACAATTTTGACGTCTTTTTAAATGTTTTAAGATGCTTTAAAATAATCTCCTTAAATTAATTTTTCGAAATAAAAAATTATTTTAATTATATCTAGGAACGTGAAATAATTTTTTCATATTCATGAAAACTTAACAAATTCTTGAAAAATCTTTACAAGTTTTAATTATTTATGTATCCTTAAAAAATTTCGGAATATCTCTTCAACTTACTCAAATTTGAAAGTAGATTTTTAAAGCAACATATAATTGAAAAAATTGTGTAACAAAATTCATGAATTCTTTAAAAATCTAAGTTTCTGATTTTGCTTTAAAATCTTCTACAGTCATCTTTTTAATTTTAGGAAATCCTTTCACATGTTTAAAAACCTTTTTTTAATATTCTCATTAAGTACGTTTTTAAAAATAAAAAGGCATTACAAATTTTCCTACCAATCGTGAAAAAGTTCTGTTTCTAATCTTGTCGACCTTCTAAGCCTTCCAATCATTAAAATCTATTAAAATTTTTCCTTATTTTCTTTGAAATTCGGCAAAATGAAAAAGATTGCCTTAAAGTCTTCAGATTTATAAAAAATTATATTAATTATTCACAGAAACCTCAAAGAATTTTCTTCATTTTCGTGAAACCCTACAAAATTCTTTAACAACATCTTCACAAATTTGAACTATTTTCTAATCGTTACAAAATTCCTGAATATCTCTTAAAGTTGCGCAAATTTGAAAGGTTATTTTTTTAAACAAAATAAATTTTTTTTCAATGTGCGACAAAATTGCGCAATAAATTGCCTGAACTTTCATTCTCTTGACACCCTGCGAAATTCAATTTACTTAAAAACTCCTCCAAATAGCCAGTTAGCCACCGAAAACGAATCGTGAAGTTCGGGGGAGGGGGGGCTCGGACTCTTCCTCGTGCATTTTCGGCTGTACAGAAGGCCGGTCTATGCAACAGGAAGCAGAGCCTTTTTTCCACATCTCCAACAACATGTTGTACAATCTGGACCTTCGCATTTTGCTGTCAGGTGGCCACAGCCGTGGCAGCGATAACACCTTGTGGTCTCAGTCTTCTTACGTACCCTGTAGGAGATCCACCCCACCTGCAAGTGTCCGGCTCTAGTGAGACTTGCGCCTAACTCTTCACTCAACTCCACAAAGGCCTTCAGAGTTCCCCTGAAGGCCTTTTTCGTCATGTTCACTTTAACCTTTCTTAGCTGTTTATCCTTGAAGTGTGTATTTAGGACATCCCTAGTCTCCTCTTCCCCAGTTGTTTCATCTAAATATAAGATTTGGACCTCAGTGCGGGAAACGAGCTCACGCACGTTTTTCTGCTACTCCGACTACTTACTTCCCTAATAGCCGGGAACAATTTTGACCTACCGCATGCTTCGCTTTGCAGCTCCATGAGGACGCTACCGCTCGTTGTATGCCTTACACCCTTGACTTGGACACCAAGGGTGTCATCACTTGCCCAGTGATGGAGACAACTGGCTTACAGGTAGCTCCAGGAACAAAGAGAATGCAGGTTCCGGGGTGTATCGTAGAAGGAATCGAATTGGCTTCTCAATTGTGATGAGCTCCTGCGCCATAGTTTTACAACCTGAGATTATGCCCATGATCCAGTGCGCCTACAAGGCCAGGTAGTATGGCAATAAGAGAAACATTCGTATCTGATCAGACAGAAGGGCTGCTATCATGACCCTAAGTGGAACAACGAGCACGTCGCCACTAGTTTGGGAGTGCTTTGTGGCACTGAATGAGCTGGCGACAGCAACCGAGTTACTCTGTTTTGGATCCCTGGAAACAGTAGAATTAAGGGCAATGAGATTTTGGATAGGCTAGCAAAGCTAGCAGCAAATGGGAATTTTACTGCACCCGAGCCAGTCGTAGGCATTTATGGCAGGTAAGTCACTGAAGATATTAAGAGTTGGCTAAACACTTCTCGAGCAAAAAAATTACTCAAGCTCGGGAGAAACGTAATCGAAGTCCTAACAGAAATGTTTATAGGACACGGAAACCTCCGATACCATAGCAATCAGATAGGGCTTAAAGAAAGTTCCCTGTGTCGTCTGTGTGGAAAGGATAATAAGACTTTCACTCAAATCCTTTGTCACTGCCCTGAGATTGCGGGGAAACGTCAAATACTCACAGGCAATTGCTGCATCAATGAGTCTGAAATATCAGCCTACAACAGACCTGCGGTCCTCTTCCTATGAAGATGACGGTGGGGTCACGCCTAAATCTTATAAGAGGACACAACGGGCTCATTCAAGAGTGAGGGGCTGTCATCGTCTCAACCGAGATCAATAATAATAATGACAATAATAATAATAAAATATTAATCTTAGAATGTTCTACACGTTTTTCCTGGAGTTGAACTGATACATTATATTGTATAAAATATTCGCAAACTTATGAAGTTTCTCAATTCAAAAGAACAAACATAGAGGATGAATATATCCCTAACTTTTCGAATTACCGACATTCTAGAGTCTAAATTAACGTGAATTATTCCTAACCGCTAGGTTCACGCGGAAAAGATGAAAAAGAATTTCGGCATCATTCTGCAGCTGAAAATTACACGGACGGGTGAAAGTAATATAGGTGAAGACTGCAAGCTACACAATTTGCTAAAAGTGGGTTTTCTCATAACAAATTTTCATGACAAATTTTTTTTTTATCTTTAAAGGTATTTGGAAATTGTCGTGAATTTTTCTTCAAATTACTTGAAATTACTTCACAAACTTTTTAAAATGTTTTCAAAAGATTTGTTAAATATTTATTAATTATTCAAAATCTTTTGAAATTTGTTTGAAAGGTTTGAAAGCTTTGGGAACTTTTTGTGAACATTTTTCAAGATCTTTTCAAAATCCTTTAAAATATTAAAACTAAATAAATATAAAAACATTGGAATTTTTGTGAAATCTTTGAAAATCCTGTACAAACTTTAAAGCCTGGTGAACTTTTTTTGTAAAAATTGTAAAAGCTTTTAAACTATGTGAAATTTTTTAAAAATTGCATTTTTTTCAATACAGTATTGGTTTTTTAAGATGATTCAACCAGGGTTGCAATAGGTTTGGTCAAAAGATGAGATATATTAATATCCTGAAAAAGGATATGTCATTATAAAGAAAACAATGCCAACTAAGTAATGAACGTCGTAGATACAGAATTTAATCGTCGATAGTCGATTCGTAATTACATACAAACTCCAGTTCCTTATATCTATTTAAAATCCAACAACCCCTCTTAACACGGGACTAATCGTTGAAAATATTCACACCAAGTCCTGAAATGCACTTTCGATCATTTCGCCCAGAAAGTGCTTTTGTGGCAACGTCTGCAGCCATCTCTGACGTTGGAACATATTTCACGACGATGTCTCCTTCCTCGAAGATTTCGCGAAGTAATTATGGCAAATACCTATATGCTTAGTCCGAGCATGTTGCACAGAGTTTTCCATTAATTTCTGTGCTCCTTGATAGCATAGACAACGGCAATTTGGTGATTTTGAATACTTTTTTGTTAGAGCTCCTTCGGCCTTAACGAACACCTTCGCATCATCTATCCCGTGCTTCGCACACGAATTTATTTCTCAAATTTTAAATTCTTCCCATAAATGTATATTATTATAATTCATAACTTGCATTGTTATTGAAAAAGAGATAGTTTCGTTGTCCTGTTAAAAATGCGCATGCCTGAAAAAATTGTTATTTAACATTTTATCCCAACTCTTGTCATTTTTCCATGAACTGAATTTGCTAATTTCCAATGTTATTTTTATGATTTAAATTTTACTCATACAAGTTCATACAAGTTAATCCGCAAATCGTGAGGTGCATAGAGAGATTGATTCCACTTTGGAAAACCAGGTTTGCTATCTCATCTAAAAAAAATCGTGTGACAACTAACAAAGTCACCTTTCAGAGAGGTGTCTTCTCTATCTAGAAAAAATCGTGTGACATTTAACAAGGTCACCTTTCAGAGAGGTGTCTGACAGGGCGACTCCATGAGCCCACTTCTCTTTTGCCTCACATTATTACCGCTATCTCTAGAACTTCGCAGTTACCAGGGGTACTTTTGCGGAAAACCTGCAGATCGAAAGTACAAAGTTACTCGTGTGTTTTACATGGATGATCTTCAGATCTCTGCTAAAAACAAAGAGAAACTAAATCTAGTTCTAGGGATTTTCGAACGATACACTAAAGATATATGAATGGAATTTGGGTTGGACAAATGCAGTAAGGTTTATTTGAAGCGAAGAAAACTTAATGGCATTCCTGAAGACCCTATGCTCTTCGATTGAAGCGCTATTAGACACCTTTGCACTGCAAAGACTTATGCATACCTGGGCGTGCCACAGAGCCGCATTCAGGATGTAACATCTATAAAGGATACTTTCCATTTATTTTGTCTTATTTTGCATATTTTGTCTTCCGAACTGTTGACGAGGAACGAAGTACCTCCAACAGACATGCTTTGCCGAATCGGCAACAGGATTATTATGTCTTATGTATCTTCAGTACTTACTCCTGAAAGCCCGGATTAAGAAAGCACAGGAGAAAACTTCCGTGAAGAGCTCCTCGATAAGAGGATGCACGGCATCTTCCACAAAAATGTGGAGGATTAGTCAATGTCGTGTGAGCTAACTTTTGCTTTCCTTTAATCCCCGGATTGAAGTATGACACACAAGGATTTCATTTTTGCATGTCAAGACAGTGTCATTTCCACCTTGACATACCGTCGCCACATTTTGAGTCAAGACTTTCCCGATGATAGCTGCAGGGCTTGCCATGCACTCCCCGAGCATCTATCATACACACAATCTAGTTGTTTTTCTCATGCGGGAACAACTTTCATCCGAAGGGACAATGCGGTACTAAGTGTACTTTATTACCATCTCTGTCACGCTTACGGCATTAACCTCAATATATCTCCTTTAAATTCTCCCAGGGAAATAGAATCAATTTTTGAGAATTAGAAGTGCCGCATATACTGGAACTTTATATTCTCGACAATGGTTTTTGTTGCACACTCGAGGCCTGACATAGTTCTCCTTGATTACGAGAAGCGAACCATGTTCGTTATTGAACGTTCGGCACCAGCTGACAAGAACGTCATAGCGAAGGAGAATGAAAAGAAATAACGGTATAGAGACCTTGTAAAGCAATTGCGACGATTGTACCCAGAATATTCTGTTAAACTCATCGTCCTTACCATCGGTGCTCTTGAAGGTGTCAAGCGTTTATTGGCTAATAGCCTGAAAAGCATCCCTGCATGTCAACAATATGTTAAAACACTCGCAGGAAAAA
>NC_046657.1:23725032-23726239 GCF_010883055.1 Belonocnema kinseyi | reverse complement strand
AGCCTAGAGTGTACAACAACAAAAATTGTCGAGAATATAAAGTTCCAATATATGCGGCAATTCTCATTCAAGGTGGAAATGGCACTGTCTTGACATGCAAAAATGAAATCCTTGTGTGTCATAATTCAATCCGGGGATTAAAGGAAAGCAAAAGTTAGCTCACACGACATCGACTGATCCTCCACATTTTTGTGGAAGATGCCTTGCATCCTCTTATCGAGGAGCTCTTCACGGAAGTTTTCTCCTGTGCTTTCTTAATCCGGGCTTTCAGGAGTAAGTACTGAAGATACATAAGACATAATAATTCTGTTGCCGGGTTTTCAAAGCATGTCCGTTGCAGGTACTTTGTTCTTCGTCAACAGTTCGGAAGAAAAAATATGCCGGATAAGACGTTTTTATCTGCTTTGGAGAGAATCCTTTATAGCTGTTACATCCTGAATGCGGCTCTGTGGCACGCCCAGGTATGTATAAGTATCTCCAGCGCAAAGGTGTCTTATAGCGCTTCAATCGAAGAGCACAGGGTGTTCAGGAATGCCGTTAAATAACAACTTTTTTCAAGCATGCGCATTTTTAACTGGACATCGAGACTATCTCTTTTTCAATAACAATGCAAGTTATGAATTACCATAATATACATTTATGGGAATGATTTAAAATTTGAGAAATAAATTCGAGTGCGAAGCACGAGATAGATGATGCGAATGTGTTCGTTTAAAAGCTTTAACAAGTTTTACCAAAAAAGTTCAGCAGGATTTAAAGCTTTCACAGGATTTTCAAAGATTTCACAAAAATTCCAATGTTTTAGTATTTATTTAGTTTTAATATTTTAAAAGATTTTGAAAAGATCTTAAAAAATGTTCACAAAAAGTTCCCAAAGCTTTCAAACCTTTCAAACAAATTTCAACAGATTTTGAATAATTAATAAATGTTTAATAAACCTTTTGAAAATATTTAAAGAAGTTTGTGAAGTAATTTCAAGTAATTTGAAGAAAAATTCACGACAATTTCTAAATACCTTTAAAGATAAAAAAAATTTGTCATGCAAATTTTTTATGAAGAAACCCACTTTTAGCAAATTGTGTAGCTTTCAGTCTTCACTTATATTACTTTCACGCGTCCGTGTAATTTCAGCTGCAGAATGATGCCGAAATTCTTTTTCATCTTTTCAGCGTGAACCCAGAGGTTAGGAATAATTCACGTCATTTTA
>NC_046657.1:23723581-23724932 GCF_010883055.1 Belonocnema kinseyi | reverse complement strand
CTTGAATGAGCCCGTTGCGTCCTCTTATAAGATTTAGGCGTGACTCCACCGTCATCTCCATAGGAAGAGGACCGCAGCTCTGTTGTTGGCTGATATTTCAGACTCATTGATGCAGCAAATGCCTGTGAGTATTTGACGTTTCCCCGCAATCTCAGGGCAGTGACAAAGGATTTGAGGAAAAGTCTTATTATCCTTTCCACACAGACGACACAGGGAACTTTCTTTAAGCCCTATCTGATTGCTACGGTATCGGAGGTTTCCGTGTCCTATAAACATTTCTGTTAGGACTTCGATTACGTTTCTCCCGAGCTTGAGTAATTTTTTTGCTCGATAAGTGTTTAGCCAACTCTTAATATCTTCAGTGACTTACCTGCTATAAATGCCTACGACTGGCTCAGGTACAGTAAAATTCCCATTTGCTGCTAGCTTTGCTAGCCTATTCAAAATCCCATTACCCTTAATTCCACTGTTTCCAGGGATCCAAAACAGAGTAACTCGGTTGTGTGTCGCCAGCTCCTTCAGTGCCACAAAGCACTCCCAAACTAGTGGCGACGTGCTCGTTGTTCCATTTAGGGTCATGATAGCAGCCATTCTGTCTGATCAGATACGAATCTTTCTCTTATTGACATACTACTATACCTCGCCTTGTAGGCGCGCTGGATCATGGGCATACTATAAGATTGTAAAACTATGGCGCAGGAGCTCATCACAATTAAGAAGCCAATTCGATTCCTTCTAAGATACACCCGGGAACCTGCATTCTCTTTGTTCCTGGAGCTACCTGTAAGCCAGTTGTCTCCATCAATGGGCAAGTGATGGCCACCTGTCAGCAAAATGCGAAGGTCCAGATTGTACAAAATGTTGTTGGAGATGTGGAAAAAAGGCACAGAGCCGGGCAGTGTCTCCAGAACGTGGGATTTTTCGGCCCCCACCACTCTCCCATCTGGGAGCGATAAATTCAAACGTAGCGTGTCGGTGAGTCGGCTCTGCTACGTGTTGCATAGGCCAGCCTTCTGTAGAGCCGAAAATGCACGAGCACGAGTCCGAGACTCCCCCCCCCCCCGACTTCATGATTCGTTTTCGGTGGCTAACTGGCTATTTGAAGGAGTTTTTAAGTAAATTGAATTTCGCAGGGTGTCAAGAGAATGAAAGTTCTGGCAATTTATAGCGAAATTTTGTCGCACATTTAAAAAAAATTTATTTTGTTTAAAAAAATGACCTTCCAGTTTGCGCAACTTTAAGAGATATTCAGGAATTTTGAAACGATTAGAAAATAGTTCAAATTTGTAAAGATGTTGTTAAAGACTTTTGTAGGGTTTCACGAAAATGAAGAAAATTCATTGAGGTTTCT
>NC_046657.1:23720791-23723481 GCF_010883055.1 Belonocnema kinseyi | reverse complement strand
ATGCTACTGGCTTCCGGAAGACTGTACAAAAAGGGCTCCTTGCGGGTTTTTATGAAGATCCTTTTATTTTCTAGAACTGAACTCCTCAGGTAATTTTATTTTTAAAGCTTCAGGTTCCGGAGATTATTTCGGGCTTCAGTGGAACATCCAAAGTTATAGAAACTTTTTCGCACACAGTGAAGTAGTAAGATAGTCAATATATCACCGTCGACAAAGATGTCCATTCCTGCTGATTTCTCAACTACGTTGAAAAATTTATTTGCGTGGTCCGACATATTTTCGTCTTCGTCCATTTTTGTAAAAAGTAATTTTTTAGCAAAGTTACCTTCCTGCAGCACCTTTGGACTGATATCAGCACTTGTTCTAACTTTCACCATTCCTCGCTTGATGTAATGCAATTCTTTACATGACCTAATTCTTATGGGTGAATTGCAATGATGATGTTTACTTTTGATTTTCTATCGTCTTTCTCGCATGCGGAAGCTTACACAGCTTCCTCCGGCTTCTTCTTGCTTCCATCCACATATTCACAATGATCATTCTTGACTAGAATTGCTTTCATATTCAATCGCCAAGTATCGTAATTCTCATTAGCAAGTTTTTCAATGTGAGATAAAACGCCAGATGCCATTCCTTATTATTATAGGTTGATTTTCAGTTAACGATGACTCAGAAAATTTGAGAATATGTTTTACTTATTTTGTCTTCGTCATAACCTATCACATCAGTTCCTTTTTCAAACAAAATTTGTTTTGTTACTAACGTATACGTAACCCAGAGGAAGAATTCTGAGCTCATAACCTACTGGTTTTTCGAGAATGATTTAATCTAGGTTACATCCAGTTTCATCAAAACATGAGATATATTAATTTCATGAATAAGGATACGTCGATATAAACAAAAAAATGACAGCTATAAGTAATGACTGTCGTAGACACAGAATATGATCGTCGATAGTCAATACGTAATTACATTCAGGCTCGTGTTGCTCATTTGAATTTGAAATCCAACAGAAGGTATTGCAACGAATCGTGTCAGATAAATCTGAATGCATATGATAGGTTATGTCAAAATATATATCATAAAATATGAACTGAAAATCTTATCTTTTGAAAATGTGCACATAACGTGCATCCCCCTTTAAGCATGTGATTAAAAAAAAACATTTAGTTGAAATTCATACATAAAATAAATTTTTGAGCATGAAGTTACGATTAAAATAACATTTTACTAAATAAGTAACAGGATGAAATATTTTATACTATATAGATCTAAAGCTGTCTATCTAAGCAAGCAGTTGCTCTTTCGTAAACATTGCGGTTTACTTCTTCAGGTCAGTCCTGAAGAAGTGAATTGCAATGCAACGTCAAGCTATCATTTTTTGATACAATCATTTTTTTTAGTTTATCGCAGTCTTTAGTTACAGTCGTAATGAAGTAATATTTTTTTTCAAACTTTTAACATACATACTTCTTTAAATTATCACGATTTAATGAAAAAATATTCTTAAATGGACTATAAATAAATATCAATCTCATCGATTATTTATAATATATTGTTGCAAATAATATATCACTTTTATCGATGTTATTGGTGAACAGAAATATGCATCTCTGTTTGTATGAGTATAAACTATTTCTTTTTAAGTTACAAGTTTTTAAAGTTTTTAAAATTTTTAAATTTAAGACTTTATGGTAATTTAACGGTAACTTTTAATAACTTTAATAATATGTTGCCAATCGTATTAATTTTGATTGAATTTTTCAGCTTATACAGATTCTTCAAGTGTGTTGGCAGCGCATATCCATAATTTTTATCAGGCATTATTCTCGCGGAGATCTAAATTTCACTTCATGGAATTCTTTGAAAGAATGAAATGAGGAATATTTATTTTAAACAAATGACAACACTGAGTACAACGATACACATTTCTAATTCTTGAAAGAATTGGCTTCAAATTAATTAAAAATAGCGGTTGAAATAATTGCATTAACAATTAAAGGTCCCCTTATTTTGGTATAACGTTGAGGTCCTCATGGGGTCGTTGAAGACCCCAGCCGTAACTTTTTATTGCGTGCCTGCCTTTCATTTTTTTGGCGTGAAATTTTGTTGGGCATTCCTTTAAGTGTCTTGTTATAAGATAATTCTACTTGTTATAAGGTTTTTTGATTTTCAGACATTCAAAAAAATTTTAAACTGAGAAGAACGAACTTCGTGAATTTCAATACAGGATAAATAAACATTTTTCAGATAGAGCATTTGTATGTAAATTTTCTTCTCACATTTTATTAGGCTTTCGAAGTATGATTAAAAAAATAATTAGATATATAATTAATGCTTGAAAATAGCCGGTGCAGAAATTCCCATTTGGATCTGACCATTGCCAGATTGGGCAAATTTTGGCCCAAATCAGGCTATCTAGATGGGGCCAGACTCGAAATGAAACGCGATGCCTGATCGGGGCCCAAGCGCTGCGCCCAGAGATAACCACGCCTGACCCCGATCGGGCTCATATTAATTTATTTTTCTTATTCTTAAATAAAAGGGATTCTTAAATAAAATAATATTAAAATCGAATATATCACCTACTTAACTGAATTTTGAGAATATAAATATTAGGTTATCTAACAGATCGCGATATGAAAAAATTGGAGTGTGTCAGACACTTTTTTTTCGAGCAAACGGAAAAA
>NC_046657.1:23719077-23720691 GCF_010883055.1 Belonocnema kinseyi | reverse complement strand
GCTCCAAAGAAGGCAAAGACCGTAAAGTCAGCTGGTAAGGTTATGTCTAAAACTCTTGTCTAATGTTTTTTTTTAATGTTCCACCTTTCGTGACGTAAACGTAAATAACATGATTTTCCGGAAATTTTTGTAGATTTCACTATATCGATGGCCTAGAGTGGCTAGATGGAAGCTTTAGAATCAACCCGCCAGAGGTATCATCCACGCGTCGAAAAGATTAAAGGTTTATCCACATATTGCGTTGTCAATAGAGAAATTGATACTACTTTGAAAAACCAGATTCACCATCTCATCTGCAAGAAGAACCTCTTATTTCCGAAGAACCTGAGCTTATCGACCGTAGTGATGTACGTCCCATATGCGTTGGCTAAACCCATTCATATCGAGACATACCACAAATCCGCCTTTAGGACGTAGAATCTATAAAGAATGCACTCTGAGGTAGATAGAAATATCTTGGCCGACTGATTTGGTGCTCCAATCTGTCATTGAGAAAAGACATATCTACAACTAACATGCTTATCGTACTGGCAGCACTGTATTCATTCAGAGCGATTCGATGGATGAACTACGAGCGCAGTTCCCTTAATAGCGGGTCTTGAAAAGTTATGTACATAAAAAAATGCATGCACTTTAGGTATCTAGGCTGGAATCAAACAGTTGACATCTGCTAAAGATTACACTTTTAGAACCAATAAAAAATTGTAATCTTGTAACAAACGATTGGCTAATTTAAGTTGGTCTTAGAATACTTAATCTTGAATATATCCACTACAGGATTATTCTGGGTGGAGCACATAAAGTCTCAAATAGAAGAGGCCCTCTTCCGGAAATAGTCATGGAAGACGAAAAAGTAACAAACAAGCATTTCTGTACAAAACAGCGAAGGAAGCTGCTGAAAAACTTGGCCTTCAGCTCCAATGTTTTTACTTTGCTAGAATTAAGAATTGTAAATTGCGAATTGTAACTATTAAAAAATTAAACTAACTTAAAAGTATAACACGAAGTTTGAGTATTTTTAACGTTAAAAATTTAAGAATTTTTAATTGTGACGTCACAATGATTGATTCTTAAATCTGTAATCTTTAAAAGTAAAGACTTCTTAATGTTGACAATTTACAATTTAAAATTTTGTGTGAATTATGATAATGATTTAAAAAACCATATAAAGTGAACAAATTTATTAATACATCAGTGAAATTAGAGAATTTTATTTTTGCAATTTATAAATACACAACTAGGTGAAATGTTCTGTCAGACCATGATTCCAACCTACAAATTTAAAATAAATAATTTCCAAATAATATTACCAACATATTTTGAGACTTAATTTTTTCATAAAAATTTATTTAACCATAAAATGAGAGGATATTTGCAACACTGATATCAAACTCAAATAAATTGTGAACAGTCGTTTTTCCGTGATTTGATACATCTAAATAAGTTCGTAAATGATCAAATAGTGCCGCTTGATTTAATTTTCAAAGTAAAATTAATTATTATTATTATTTGTCAGCATTTGGAACTCGAAAGTTCATTGCCTCATCTACCCGAGACCGCCACGCGTCTCTATCCTGTGCATCATCCATCCACTCATTATAATCATATCCTAGT
>NC_046657.1:23717246-23718977 GCF_010883055.1 Belonocnema kinseyi | reverse complement strand
CGCGTGTATTATTTTGTTTTTTATGATTTTCGATTGCTAGTATTTTGTTCTTTTCCCACTCTCTTTTCTTACGCCTGTAGAATCTACTTGTATTTTTACAGACTTCAATGTATTTCCTATGAGTTTCGGCGCATTTGTTTTGAAGTCAAAGTAAAATTAATAACATCTAAAATGGCAACTGATGAAGACATTATGAAATTCCTTCACATCATTCAGTAGGATGTTAAGGATTGCAAGAATAAATGAAACTTAGTGTGTAAAAATTATAAGGAATTGAGAAAAGTCACTGACAAGATTTCGAATGAACCGTCTGTTTACAAAAATAATTACCGGGGAATTTAAGAGAAAAATATCTTTTTATGCAAGAAAGCGCAAAGATTTGAGAGGAAAATCGATTTCCTCTTAAATATAGAAAGAGTCAAAAATCTGGTGGTATATAATGTAAAGGACACTGCTACGGACAATGCTGATGTAATCTCTACAATCAAACAGATATTCGCCAATGACAACGTGAACATTCCTGAGGTAAATCTTATGAATATCACATTCTCAAACGATCTCACGAAAACACAGAGAATTGACAGGAAAAAACAATACAATACCCTTTTGCAATTTCAAAAACAACTAGAACAAGGAGGCGGCAAGGTTCTAAGTGAAGGGGACAATAGTGATATTATTTGTGTCTATAAAACTTGGCTTATGAAAACACCATTTATCAAAACACAAATAGAAGCCAGGAAATTCAGTGCAATATACAGTCCAGCGACAAGGACATCTACGAGGGAAAGAGCGAAAGGAGACCTGCTTATCGCCTTTGATACTTGTAAATATAAAGTGGAAACGCTGCATTTATGCGAAAAATGTATCTTTCTTAAACTGAAATGTAACAATTTCGAATTTATTGTCAGCGTAGTCAACGCCAACCCCAGCTGTGATATAAAGATTCTTTTAACTCAACTTAAGGAAATAACAGATTCAATTTTCTTAAAGTATTTTAACCTGCAGTTTTTTGTAGGAGAGATTTTAATAGTAAAGTTGCGAATATAAATCAATTGTGTGAGGGAATATGACCTGGAAATGTAGGCATTTGTTACATGAGCGGGACTTTGGACACTGAATTGAAGAATGGAGGACAAAAGTTGATGGAATTCATGGATAGCATTGGCTGTATTTTACTAAATGGTAGAATCTCTACTAACAAATATTTTTGAAATAATAGGGCAAAAAGATAACTGACATTCTTTGTCCTTGTTCTCCGTACGGAGTAACAAAGTTCACTTAGTTACTACTTACGAATATTTCACGTATAGCGTAGACTTGAGAAAGTTACTTGGTTTTCAATATCTGCAGATTTTGCCATCTCTAACTTTGAATGAAGGTGCTCCGAAATGTTTTTTATCAATAATCCTGATTAGCTATTTCAGAATTATATCTTAAATCAAACTCTTTAATAACACAGGTACACAAAAAAAAGTCAAAGTACACGGAGGCGACCTTTGGGGTTCTATGGTTTTTGAGTCGCTGATTCCGAATCGTTTGTCAAGGTTTTCAGATCAGGTCGCTTTCAAGGTCATTTGAAGGTCAAATGAAGAAAATATTGCTCAAAAAATCTGAAAAAATTCAGATATAGGTTTTTTAGCACGCTGAATCCGAATCCGTTGTCGGTTGACCCTCACCAGTTCAAGATCGAAGTCTTTTGAAAGTCATACCAACAAAACAACCTCAAAAAAA
>NC_046657.1:23698805-23717146 GCF_010883055.1 Belonocnema kinseyi | reverse complement strand
TTGAGGGTCACTGAATACAAATCCAAGATTGATTTGATCATATCTGGTTATCTGAAGGTCATCTGAGGTCATTTAAAGGTCGAATTCGGTAAAAAGGCTAAAAAAATCTTTAAAAATTCAAATGTAGGTTTTTGAGCATGCTGAATACGAATCCGGTGTCGGCTGACCTTTATGAGTTTGAGATTAAGGTCATTCGAGGGTCAAATCAATGAGGTACTGTTGAAAAAATGTTTTAAAAAATTAATTTAGAATCATCTTTAGTTTTTCGTCTATATAGAAACTGGAAATATTAATTCATCTTTATCAACATTAGCTGCTGTGTTTCGATTTATGTAATCGATTCTTTTCCACCTGTTGCCTCGACGAGTCGTGTGACGATGACAACTGCCCCGTAAGGGGATGTGTAGAATGATTCGCTCATACGCTAGTCGTGTACCGATGCCAGTGGAAGTGCACTGTCTTACAGAGGGTCGACAGGCTGTGAGGATGATGCCGTAGTGTGTTCGTCGACGAGTTGACATTGTCCTCGTGAAAGACGAAAAGCCCGTTTACTTAGCCCTGGAGAGGTAAAAGGGTTATCACCTCCAGGACGGCGGACTCACCTACAATCGGACCAGGATCCCTGTCGAGCGGGTTTATATATATAAAATATGGAAAATTTAAACAAATCTTCAACCTCATCTTCTAAACACGTGTGTCCGAAAGATTGGGCTCCTGATAGTATTTGCAATAACTGCCGCAAAATGCTTTCTATTTGGAAAAAAACTAAAGACTATTCTAAATTGATCTTCATCAAACCCATAGAATGGAATGAGCCATCCAACGAAGATGATTGTTATTTCTGTAAAACCGATATCCGTGGGTATAATAAAAAAAATTTACATAATCTTAAATACGCCCAGGTAGGATCAGTAAAAAATCCGTTGAGAGAACTCAAACGATTGATGAGATTGATGTTGATAGTATAGAAAATTTATCAATTTAATCTAAAGATGATGATGATGATGCTGACAAAAGTACTAAGACCGATGATGAAAATCAAGATGAATATGAAAGCGAATGCTGCGGAACATTTGGCTTCAGTTTTAAAAAGTAGAAATTTATTAGAAAAAAGGTACGAAAGTAACGTTTTATAGAAAAAGAAATGAGAGTTTCAAGCAGTATTTCGAAGAAAAAGTCTTTGATGAAGAAAAATTAGTGTACTGTTCAAATGTTAAGGGATCGTCCATATATTACGTAAGAATTTTTTCTTTTGTTTATATCGCTGTGTCCTTTTCAACTTGATAAAAATATTATTTTCGTCTTTATTCAAACAACAGAAAAACGTCTTACGTAATATATGGACAATCCCTAAAGGACTGATGAAATAACTTAAGCCAAATTCATATAAAGATAATAATTGGAGACTGTTTATTGACTCATCAAAAAGAAGCTTGAAAGCTGTAATACTTCACAACACAAATCAATATGCCGCAGTATCTGTCGCACACTCTACGACAATGAAAGAATCCTTCACTAGTTTTAAAAAACTTCTAGAGGCCATTGAATACAAAACATATAATTGGCTTATATGTTGTGATTTGAAAGTTTTCGGTGTGTTTCTAGGACAGCAGTCTGAATTTACAAAGAATTCGTGTTTCTTGTGCATTTGGGATAGTAGAGATCGCGAAAAACATTACATGAATCATAAATGATCTGAAAGGAAATCACTTGAAATACGAAAAGGAAATATCATTAAATCGGCCCTGGTTGATCCAAAAAAAGTATTAATTCTTCCATTACATATTAAATTAGGAGCCATGAAGCAATTTGTTAAAGCCTTAGATGCAAATTGTTGATGTTTTAAATACTTGGGAAAAAAGTTTCAATATAAATCTGATTCCAAGTTGAAATAAGGGATTTTTGATGGTCCAGAAACAAGAAGACTTTTACAAGATGATAAATTTCCAACGACAATGACAAAAATTTAAAGGGATGCATGGCTCAGTTTTAAGGAAGTTGTGAAAAATTTTGTAGGAAATAAAAGAAGCGAAAATTATAAAGTTATAGTAGCCGAAATGATTAAGAACTTTGCAAAAATGGGGTGCCTGATGTCATACAAATCGGACTTCCTGCATAATCACCTGGATCGACTCCCAGAGAATTGTGGCATTACAGTGAAGAACAAGGAGAGCGCTTCCATCAAGACATAAAAGAAATGAAAAAGCGCTACCATGGCAGATGGGATGTCCCTATGATGGCTGATTACTGCTGTTCACTGAAAAGAGAGTGTAAAACTACAGGCAAAAAGCGAAAAAAACGTTACGTCGATCACTTAATAGTAAAAGAGTACGGTATGAGTGGAAAACATGAACACAATTTGATACAAAAAAAAAATATGTCGATCGTAATTTTTTATGAGGAATTGTTAATTTTTTATCTTATTATGAGCTTGTACGTGAATTGATGAAGGTCTATCAAACTCGATATATGGGTTGTTATTTTCATATTTCAATGAACTTGAAAATACTAGATATGGTCAAAATGACCTAGGATTTAGATTCTACGACTCTTAAAACTTATATATAAATTTTTACAAATTTTTTTGACGTTATTTCATTGGTTTGACCTTCAAATGACCTTTATCTTTAACTAATGAAGGTCAAACGACACTCGATTCGGATTCAGCATGCTAAAAAACCTATGTCTAAATTTTTTCAGATTTTTCAGCAATATTTTCTTTATTTGACCTTAAAATGACCTTGAAAGCGATCTGATCTGAAAAACCGACAAACGATTCGGAATCAGCAACCCAAAAACCATAGAACCCTAAAGGTAGCCTCCGTGGACTTTGACTTTTTTTTGTGTGTCTGTGTAATTATCAAACCAAAATTTCAATTTAAGAAAAAAAAACTTATAGAATATATGGTGCAAAAAAGTAAAGCGGTTGTGAATTGTACGCTATGGAGAATAGATATCATATGTTGGTTGAATGTTCCGACTACGACGAGAAATGCAAAATATATATTTGTAAAAACGAAGATATGGCTGAAATAAGAGATAAATGGATGAATTGGCACAACTCAAACAGATATTGCCAAAAAGATTTTCCTATTCATAGCAAAGGCACTTGAACGAAGATATTAGGAATAAAATTTTTGTATAAACATTGTATAACTTCTTTGTATGTACTTATAGGTTCCAAATCAAATCAACTACTACTAAGTCTACATGCGATAGATTACATTTTTTTTTATCAAGCGCGCATGTCCGGTCGCATGACCTTTGCCAAAATCATAGATGGACATGCGCATTCATTCGTGATTCCAGGAGACGAGCAAAATCAAAAAGTTGAATTGAAAATAACTAACAACGTAGCCACGGTAACTGTAAAACTAGACTGAAATCATGATTAGCTTCATAGGTTCAAGATGGATGATTTCGAAAAATATTTACTTAAATACATTCGTTTTGCCCAAAGACGTAAAGTGAGACATTATTAGCATGGCATAAATGAAACTTCATTCGAATGTTCCTCTACGTGATGCCAACTGTATATTATTATTATACTTTGATGACACGATATTGTAAAAGCAAAAAATACTGCAAAGAAAAAATATTTTCGCGTGTCTACAAATTTTTCCTCAAAAAAGGTTGCGGACACAGATTTTGCAGTTCCTGTTTTCCTTTAGTCCAATGCATTCCATTTTTTGTTTCGTTTTCCAATATAAATCTTAAAACTCTTGTACATAATACCTTCTCTTCTCGTTTCACTGTATCTTCTTAGCAAAAAGAATTGCAGAAACCATTATCATTAAAGTGCTGAGAATATTTTGGCATCTGTATGGCCTAAATTCAGTATAAATGGTAATACAGTCAGACTTGTATCGACCTTCGTTTTTCAGAATGGCAATGTATCAGTTGCGTCGACAAGTCGTAAAAAGCTAAGATTAACACAAACGGTACTTCCAAGTTTTGGCGGTAAGATGGAAGAATGGTTGCCATTTAACAATACGCTCCTCACAATGGTAAATAGCAGTTTCTATCTTTCTTATTCAGAGAAATTTCAATATTTGAAATCAGTTCTTAAGGACTTAGTGTAATGCAAAATGAAACTTTTTTCTATCACTGAAGAAAACTACAATCTCACTTGGAACCTTTTGGAAAAAAACCATACAAAGATAGGCGCAAACTAATCTAGCGAAATTAAAGTTTATTATTGCGTTTACTTATGCGAGGAAAATAATGTTGCAAAGGATTGATAACTCTCTCGGTTAAATCACAATAACACCTTGAATCTTGAACTACGCTTGGTGTAAATTTAAGTCTCGAACTCGACGTCGCTATTCTTGAAAAAAAGTTACATTAATTCACTCTAGAGAAATGGGCTGATACGACGATGAAGAGCATATTTGTTTTGTTCAATTTGAATAGTGAACTGGATATTACGGTGTTATTGATCGATTAAATTGAAAAACTTTTGTAGTTGATATAGTCTATTTCTTCACATAACAAAAGTGTCATCAACGCAACTGAACCAAAATTTCAGTTTACGCATGAATTGGTTAAAGATTTAAGCTTCGAGATGTTCCATAACGATGTTGGCTAATTCAAGTCAGATTGGAAATCTTATTGTTGCTCTTGAGGTTTCTTCGTAGAATTGGTTACTAAAAGATAAATAAGCATCAATGAGACAGTATTCTATCAAAGGTATAAAGTCGGATTAGAAGTTTGCAAGGAATGGAATAATATCAATTGTGTCAGAGATTAGGTCTTGCGTAAAAACTCACTAGGATGTCTTGGGGTTCAATGTTCATTTGTGGTATCTTTTTGATCAAGTCAAAATGGTTTGATACGTAAGTGATCAAGCTTTCTGTGAAAGGATTGAGTTCTTTGGTGGGTAAGTTTATGGCGCTAACGATCGGTATGATTAGTCGGTGACTCAATTGTTTGTCGTTTTACCAAAATAAAATGAAATAAATGGTCATTTTATTTATAAAAATAAAATTATTTTGAAACGTTCTTTTTAATTTTAAAATATT
This sequence comes from Belonocnema kinseyi, assembly GCF_010883055.1. Taxonomy (NCBI): domain Eukaryota; kingdom Metazoa; phylum Arthropoda; class Insecta; order Hymenoptera; family Cynipidae; genus Belonocnema; species Belonocnema kinseyi. The sequence continues at coordinate 23,712,125 of NC_046657.1, read as the reverse complement.
GTTTCAGTCTAAAATATTCCATTTTTAATCCATTCAATTCAAAAAAATTTATACAGAAAAAATGTCTATTTAATATTTAGGAACCTTTTATTGTTCATTTAAGAAGCGTAAACTAAAACCAAATATTTAAAAGTAAACAATTTAAAACTGAATGATTTCATATAAAAAGCCTCGAATTATCAAAATTTCTAAAAGGTTTTACACTTTTAACGTTACAATTCTAATTGTTTTATTTGATAAACTTATTTTGTGAAAGAAAATATTTAATTCTGAGGTATCAATAACAATTAAACAATTGTTAATTCTAGAAAAAATTTAAAATGATTTTAAATAATTGTAAACAAAGTGTGTGTGTCGACAAAATTCGGCTAACCTTACCGACACTTTGGTGTAAATAGCCACAGCCTAAGATAAAACAACATGATAAGAAGATGATAAGAATAGCTGAATTTTATCGGCTCATACATCTTGTTTAAATTATTTGAAATCATTTTAAATTTTTAATTAATTTTGAATCTTTTCAAAACTTAAAATGACCTAAATTTTTTTCTACTCATAATAAGCAGGATTTTTTTTAAATTGTAGGAAAATTCTATTACCTTTAAAAGATATTTAGAAGTTCTTTAAAAATGTCAAAGATAATTTAAAATTTGGAAAAAATTGAGGAAATTATACATTTTTCAAGATTTTAAAACAAAAGTTTGAAGCTTTTTGAGGATGTTTAATATATTTTAAATGGAAATAATTTAACTTTTAATTTGAGAAGTGTCCAGTTAAAAAAAGTTTTATTTTTTTTTTGTTTAATGTTTCTAGCTTAAGAATGCTTATATAATTTAATTTTTAACATTTTAAAGTCCATTTATTGATTTTTTATTTAACAATAGTAAAAATGAGACGGTCGATTAATATTTTGAATTCTAAATTTTACTTTTTGAACTCTTTAATTTATGGAAGTTATAAATTCTAAATTTTGCAGTTTATCTACATATCATTAATAAATATTCAATTGAAAGGTGTTAGTCCTAACTTATATACCCTAAATTATTAAGCATTAAAATATAACATTTGATAATTTAATTAATTTTTAGTGTATTTTTTATTACTTCAAATCAAACAATTTTCAATTTAGAGTTCAAAATTTTTAATTTCATCGACTGTAAAAAATGTTTGCGATCTGGGAAATAGCCGGGAATTCTTCTCCGATTAAAACGGTTACCCTGTATTAATAACTATCTGCATATTTATCGGATATTAAAAAGTGAAGTTATGGCAAATTTTAATCTTGGTCTCATAAAAATTGTGATAAAATTGTTTGGCTATTACTTTCTGTCGTATGAATGAAAACAAATAAACATATCGCAATTGAAATCAATTTGTATTATCTTATCTGTCGTGAGGCTTTGTAGAAATCTATTTCCAAGAACGAAATAATTACTTTTCAGGCTTGCAGTATTTTGTAATTTTACAATTTTCCCTACTGGATCCTACAAACAATGACTATTATTTTAATAATTCTAATAACCAAATATATATATATACGGATTTATTTCTGATTTTTTATTTACTTTGGATTTTCCAAGTTTTCCCTAAAAAATGAATCTTTCACAGAAAGGTTTTCAATTTTTTTATAAAGGAAAAATAATCAGTTATTTGGTTTATTAAAAATAAATCAAAGGTAAAGAGAATAGCTTTGCTAGACTAAAAGCTTATATTTCCTGGACTTGTATCAATATTTCAAAAGTTTAAATAATTCTTAGGCTTCTAAATTTAAAAGATTGGGATAAATTTACAGAAGCTTGCCTTTTTATTTTCTTTCACAAGAAAATTACTATGTTACTTTCTCCAGTAGGATACAATCCTACTATTTTAATTAATAGAAGATTTAATATTGAATGTGCAATCCTTTATTTTGCATCCATTTACAGCTTCCATATTGTTTTTATCGATAAATGGTATTTTAAGTACATTGTACCGATAGCAGATCATCATCTTGTTTTCAAATATTCCAAAAATTTCCATTGGGCAATAATTAATAGCAGTCTTCTTAAATGTAATTAACAAGATCATAAATTTTAAGTAGTTAAAAATCTTCAAAATGGGATAAAAAGATGATGTTTTAAATAATTTAGAACAGACGAAGCCACATCAGCTTGTTTTTTTTAACTATTCCGAAAATTTCTATGAGGCAATAATTAATATTTGCCTTTTTAAAATGTAAATAACAATGTCATAAATTTCAAAGCGTTAAAATTCTTGAAGATGGGAGAAAAGGATCATGTAAATTTAAAAAATGTGGAATTGTTAGTAATGTACGTTTATCCTAAATTGCATCCACTATCAAGTGGTCGACATTTAAAGTAGCTTGCATACCAAATTTTACGATTTATTATCAAAGTTTTTAATAATTTCTTTATGTGTTTAACTAAAAATTCCCTTTCAATACATTTCATCCCCTACTCAACCTCACTTCTCTCTCGGAAAAAGTACGACAGATTGAAACCCGATTTAAATTAAAAATTTTTTCCTCAGGTATACTAAATTCTAAACACAGTGAAAAAACAAGCCTAGCCTTTTGAGAGCGGTATAGGGATTGAAAACTTGGCTTTTGACTATCAAAATCATCCAGATTCAAGAATTTTTATACATAAATCCTTAAAATTCAAGAATTTTATAATTGTAGGCATAAAAAATTAAAGAATTTGAAACCTCTAATCATGCACATAGATAAATTTTAGGAGATTAATTCATGGAATTGCTCGTTGATTTTTTTAACGCTTTGGCGAAAGAACTAAGATCTCGGAACCCTTGCTTTTAAAGGAAGCTTACCGCCCATTTTCTTAGGACTACGTAAAGTTATCTATTTTGACGCATTAATTAAGAAAACCAGAAGGAAAATTGGTGGAAATTTAAAGATAATGTCAAAAAAATATTAGTACTCATATTAACTGGCCCCATATAAGCATCTCGACCTTAGTACAAACAATATAGTATTAAACTGTTTCTGCTAATAAAATTGAGAAAAATTTTGAAAGAAATAAAACTGGCTTCTGCCAATACAAAAGTGTGATGGTAATGCGATTGAACAAAAAAATTACACATAAAAACAGAAAAAAACGAAAGTAAATTTTCTTTTCGCCTAATTTTTTAGAGGGTAACATTATCATTTTTCACATTGATTGAAAAGAAGATTACTGTGTAAAGGTAATTTTCGTTGCAGGTCAAGAGAATACTTAAAGAACAAACTTGATTTCATTCAGTTTTAATTTTTTATTCAATCATTTTTTTAAATTTCATTCCACCTAAAATTATAATTTAAAAATTGAATTTCTCATTAGTGTCTTTAAAGAAGCTGAAATTCCATCCAAAATAAATTAACTGTAATATTAATTCATTAAATATTTGTAATTCAGTTTCTGAAGATTGATTAACTAGTTACGTTATCGCAACTTTAAATAAATAGAAAATCCGTACAAGCTTCTTGAACGACAGTCCAAGAAAAAAGTATGTGTAAACATCTTCAATAGAAGTCAACTAAAGCTGAAACCATACAAGAAAAGAAAGATTTATGACAATTTCACAATTGAGTATGAAGCTTAGACTGTAATTCAGGCAATTTTTAAAATATGTACTATATAAATTTTAGGAGAAAAAATTCTGAAATCTGTTATCATCATTTAAAGATAAAACATAAATTTAATTATGCGGTGATGTGTAGCTGAATCGAGGAAAGAAAAAAAAAGATTAATACTTGTTTAAGTTATTAAAATCTAAAAGATTTTTGGAAATTTTAATAGGGGTTTGTGGCCTTGCAAAGAATTAGAGAAAGAAAAAAAGTTTATTTATGCAAATAATGATTATCGACGGAGACATTTAGCTTTTACAGCAGAAGTTTGACTTTTGACTTTCTCTGACGGTAATCATGTAATCTGTTTTACCCACAGACCCCTAGAAGTTCGAACTTGTCTACTCGCTGCGCTAGTGCTGCTTTGACACAGCTCATATCAGACTGATACGTACGCATTTCAAGTACAAACATTAGTTTTTGCATTATTGGTGCATAATTTTCGTGAACGATTTTTGTTGTTTTGCCCCACGTTGATAAATAAAAACCCCATAACTAGCCCATTAACAATATTGCAAATTGCTTGCAGGATTTGACGACAGCACAGTCGGTATTTCTCCAAAATAGAAAGTGAAAAAAACTTTTTTCACTATCCTAATTATTTAGGACCAGAGACAAATTCTTGCATGCCTTCTATTTATCGTGCCAAATTTTTAACACAATATCTCATTCCGTGTGGACGTAAGTTGGGAAAGGAAACTTTCACTGGTATTTTCTTCAAAAAAAAAATTTCCTCAAAATTTTCACCGGAACAAAGCAGAGACATAGACCTTATTACCTCCCCTTTCATTTTCCAAACTTTCAGAGCGATCCCTCATTTCGTTTAGACGTAAGTTGGGAAATAAAGATCGAAGACCAGGTTTGGTCACGTGACCCTCTCGTCACATGGCCTTAAGGGTTATTTTTCAAAGTCATATCTTTGCCTGATTTCTTGCATCCTTCATTCTAGACTCGAATTTTTCGAGTTCATAACAAGAGTTAGGAGCATCCAATCTATTTTCTTGGACTTTTCAGTTAAAAATTGGTTCTTATTATTTGAACGATATTGGTTTTTAAGGACGACAGTGCACCGACTCGCTTGTACTTACTGAGCACTCCCTCTACTTGTAACTCTTCCTACATAAGAGGCGAGCCTCTAGATGGCGCCACCGGGTTTTGAATATTTTTAATACACTGCTTTGACAATTATTTGCAGGACATATCTAGATGCAAGTTAATATTAAAGCATGCTACTTTGTGCGAAGCCTTCATTTATGCTTGGATTCCAATTCTATTTTTCGATAAATAAAGAAATTCTTTTTTAGTTCGAAAATCTTTTTTAAAAGTGGTAATAACGTAGTCAAAGAAACTATAAATATAGACCTGAATCATGATCCGCTTCAAGGTTTCAAGATGGATGATTTTAATGTATATTAGCACAAATACATTCGTTTTGCCCGAACACCTAAAGTGGAGTATTCTTCAGCGGAGAATGTTTGAAACATCATTCGAAGATACATTTACGGTATGCTGACTTCATATTATTGTTATACTTTGATGACACGTCATAGTAAAAACAAAAAAACTGCAACAAAAATTAGCAAAAATATGTCTGGAAAGAGCATTAGAAAAATAGGGATTGTATTATTGTTTCTAAAGTTGAATAAATCTTACGTTCTGATCAGCCCCATGCATCGACCCCACTTTTCTGTTTTCTTACAATCCGGAGGGTAATTGTCGGTTAAACTAATCCAACAGATGGCGCCACAAAAAGTGGGTCTCTGTTTTTCATTGAATTGCATTAAGAAAAAGAAAAAATAAATAAAAACTTGATGCTTTTTGCAAATAAACAAAAAAAAATAGATGAAAAAAGAAGTCTAACGACGCTCTGAACTTTTGTCTTCTCTATTTGTTTATTAATAATTGTTCTACTCAAAGCATGTGAAAAATGAAATTTTGTACATAACGATCTTTTCACGCTTTGATAACTGATCAGGAAAACTTTATATTGTGTTAAATTAATGTTTAGGGAACCATAAAATACAAACAATTTGTTTATGATTCCATTTATTTGTGCAAACAAACTTGATAAACAAATTAACAAATAGTCTCCTTATCGGTAACATTTTTTGGTGCTAAAGGTCCTTCACATTAATGTAGGAATGACATTTAATAACAAAAATAATTTAAAAGTTTATAATAACTATTGTTATAAACAAATCTTCGTTGAAAAATATTATAATTTGAGATTTTCAAATTATTATTTTTTTCAAGCGTCAGGGAGAATTCAGGTATTCCCTAAAACAATAAATATTTAATAATATTTGATAAAATATAACAATTTAAATTTTTGTAAATACATTAGATAAAGAAATTCAAAATTTTGATCCTTTCGCATAGAATTTCTTTTTAATTGGAAATATTTTAAGCTGTTGAGGGAATAACTGCTAGTCACAAAAATATTTAAGAACTTAACAATAACCATTGTTATAAATAATTCTCGTGCCGAAATATTCAAATGTAAGGTTTTATGAAAATTTTTATTTTCTTAAATCGCTACAATGGCTACGGATATTCCTAAAAAATTCATCTTTGATCATATTTAGTGGAATATAACAACTTACATGTTTATAAACAATTTACATAAAAAATGTCCCAATGTTGGCAGTTTCACTTGGAAAAAGTCGGGTTTCCAATCGTAATAGATTAGAAATGAATCATAACACTGTATGCTAAGATTCACTCAATACAAAATCTTTTGACAATAACCCACCGACTTGGCCGTCAAAGAAAATTTAAATTTGATAAAACCTAAAGTTTCAATATGTTGTCACAAGAATTGCTAATAACAGTGGTTACTGTTAACACTTCTAATATTTCTGTGACTAGCAGTCATTCTTCCAATATCTTAAAACATTTCCAGTTCAAAACAAATTTTCTATGCGAAAGGACAAACGTTTTAAATTTGTTTATCTAATTTGTTTACAAAAATTTAAACTGTTATATTTTATCAAATATTATTAAATATTTATTATTTCAAGAAATACCTGAAGTTGCTCTGGCCATTGAAGGAAATTATAATTTGAAAAATCTCAAATTCTAATATTTTGACACAAAAATTGTTTATCACAGTGGTTATTATAAACTATTTATTTATTTTGGTTATTGAACGTCATTCCTACATTAATGAGAAGCACTTTCAGCAAAAAAAATTTTTCACCGATGATAAGACTTTGTTTATACTTTGACTGGAAAAATTATTAATAAAAAAATAGAGGACACAGAATTTCGGAGAGTCAAGATCTATGGAATTAAATATAATTTACTTTAAAACAGAAAAATTCAAAATCGCAAGAAAATTGAAGGCTCTGGACATTTTGGAATGAAAAAAATGCATTTCCTCCAACTGTGCATCAGGAGTACAGTACGTTTGTTTATAGATATTGAAAGATTATAGTCTGTTTATTTTAGAAATAAGGTTTGCAATAATATAATTAACTATTTAATTCAAAAGCTCCTTTAAATTTAAAATTCAAAATAAAATTATTAGAGGCTGAATGTAGCGAGAAAAAAGTTTTCAAGATTTAGCAACATATAAATGATTGAACTGTATAAATGTATATATGATATTTTGTTCAGTTTAAATAAATATATTCCCTCAAATTATTTGATTTGAAACTTGATTCCCTTAAACATTTTAATTACAATTACCACTACTTTTTAACGATGTTTCCTTCAAAACTTTAAATTATTAGGATTTTAAAGGTACAAAGATTCTTTACTTTGCAACTTAAGTTGTAGTCTTACATATTCTAATTAATTATATATTTATATTGGATATGAGTAATATATTTTTTATTAATTCTTCTGACCATGTATATGTCAGCAAAATAAATCATAGAAATATGAAGTTCTAACTGCTTTCAAAATGTATCTCAAAATTAAATTTTATTCATATTAAACTACATATCTTTATGACTTTTTCTTTTTTGAAATAATTAGTAATAAACAGCATCAAGTTTTTTTTATTATTTTTGGTTTTTCTTAATGCAATTCAATGAAAAGACAGACCTACTTTTTGTAGTGCCATCTGTTGGCTTAGTTTGACCGACATTTCCCCTCTGGATCGTAAGAAAACTACTACTTCATACACATACACGGTCGAGACAGGGGGCTGGTTCTGATTTAATATAGATAAATGATCAGAAATCCTTTTCCGTAGCAGCACAAAATTGGAGAAAGCTTTAACATTGAAATATATATTTTACGTAGTATCAAGAAATCAAAGGTAATCTACATCAGATAAAGTTACGTCAACACGAAGCTTTTCTTAAGAGGCATCCTGTTCTGTCCTAAATTCGTTAAGCTGCTTTAAAATATCACGAGACGATATGTTCAAATATCTCGCAAACGATATATACAAGACTTAGCGATATGTCACTTTGCAATACGTACAGAGGTTCATTGCGAATTTTTTATTATTATTACACCATTAAGCCATTTCCCTTTCGGGGTAGGCGTGACTCACTCGGCAGGGGAAAGGAGTAGTGTGTGGATGGGATAGAGATTTTTCAGATTGGTCCAGAATTCTTGTGCTATTTATGTAAATAACACGTTCGTTCCGCAACACTGCTCCGACCCAGGTTGCTGATCAATCTCTCTAGCAATCACCCCAAGCGAAGAACCTCACGAAGCCGTTATGTAAGGTTCCCCACTTGGGTCCATTAATAGCCAAGGTCTTTGTTTCAGGCGTCGTTCACTCTACTGACACTCTTTTTATTAACTATTTTCCGCCATACTTTCCAGTCCTGGCATACTTCTCTAGCTTCTTTTATGTCCATGCATTTTTTCATGCAGGTTCTCGTGTTTCTGTGACTTCTTATGTCTCTGCGAATAATACGAGTATATCCTGCAACTAGGCTCAAAAAGGCTGACGAACTTTGCAAACGATGTGCAATATTTGGAATCAGTTCTTGAAGGCGAAGCTTTATGCAAAAGTAAACTTTTTTGAATCACCGAACTAAAGTAAGATCGCACTTGGAACCTTTTTGAAAGTTTATACAAAAGTAAGCGCTGACTAATCTCGTGACATTTAAGTTTCTTATTGCGTTTATTCACTCAAGGAAAACAATTTTGCAACGAAGGAATAACTATCGGTGGTAAATCATAACATAGCCTTAAATATTTAGCTACGCTGAGTGTAAATCTAAGTTCAGAAATCATTTTCACTATTATTAAAGAAAAGTTAAATTAATTCACTTTTAAAAAATGAGATGATATAAAAAAATGAGCAAATTTGTTTTGTTCAATTTTTATGCTGAACTTCATATTAGGGTCTAAGCGATTGATGAAATCGGAAAACTTATATATAACTTAATCTGCTATATCATCAGAGATGGTACCTTACCGACAGCAGATCAACCCTCCAAAGCATGAAGACAGAAAATGTACACAACATCGATCAAGTTAAGAATCTTCAATAACAGAAAATGCTTAACATCAGAATCAGACTAGATGGAATATAATATTTTCAAATTAAAATTATTCATTGAAAAAAAGATCATACTCCTTCTTTACTGCATTGGGAATCGAACCACAAAACTATTGATTTCTGGTCAGGTGCTTTTTCAATTAAGCCATTAGAGGGATCAGACTAAGAACTCTCAATTCAAGAAAATAACGCTAATTTTTAGCAAATAGTTCACGGTAAAAGTAATTATTTTTAAATTAATCAGAAGTTTTGTGGTTCGATTTCCAATGGAGTGAAGGAGTAGGATCTTTTTTCTAGAAATAATTTTAATTTGAAAATATACTATTATTTTTCATCTAGTCTGATTAAGATGTTAAGGATTTTTTGTTATTGAAGATTCTTAACATGGTCGATATATTGTAGATTGTCTGCCTTTATGGTTCGGAGGGTTGATCTACTGACGGTAAGGTACCGTCTCTGATGATATAGCAGATTAATTCAAAAATAATTACTTGTACCATTAACACCTAGCTAAATATTAGCGTTATGTTCATGAATTTAGAATTCTATTCTGATCCATCTAATAGCTTAATTGAAAAAGCACCTGACCGGAAATCAGATGTTTTGTCGTTCGACTCCCAGTGGAGTGAAGAAGGAGTAGAATCTTTTTTTCAAAAAATAATTTTGATTTGAAAATTTATGTAGTTCATCTAGGCCATGTCGCCAAATGACTAAAGTGTCGTCAACGTCACGGAATCAAAATTCCGTTTGAAGTCTGAATTAGTTGAAAATTTTAGTTTCTAGGTGTTCCAAAATTTTGGGGCTAATACAGGTGAGATTGGAGATTCCACTAGTGGTCCTGAGGTTTTTTCGTAGCATTGCTTATTAAAAGAGAAGTAAGCATTAATGAGACGGTATTCTATCAAAGGTATGAGATTGAATGAGAAGTTTGCAAATTATATCATAATATCAATTGTATCAGAAATTAGTACTTTCGTAAAGAAAGATACTGCGTAAGAACTCACTAGGATATCTTGGGGTCGAATGTGAATCTGTTGTTTCTTTTTAATAAAGTCAAAAGAGTTTTGGGTGTTAGCGACAGAGGTTCCTTTCCAATGATTCCGTTCTTTTGTGAGTCCGTAAGTTTTTGTCTTTATTGCGCTGACAATTCATCTGAGCGGAATGTTCTTTGCGTGCACTTTAGGGAGATCGTAAAGTTTCAGAGAGATGTGATTTGTAGTTAATTATGTAGATATGGTTTTGTTGTCCATATTAGAGTCCTTGAAAGGGTTTTTTTTGCTGACTGTTGTTTTTGTGGTTTTTTTATGTTGTTTGTATGTATCGTCAGTTAAAGGGTCTATGATTTTGTTTTTATAGCCTTGTTTATTCATTATTACTGTTGCGTTGCCTTTTCCTGCGGGTGTTATTAAATCTTTATTTGAATTCAATAATTTTATTCCTGTTTACCTACTTTTGTTAAGTTTTAGAAAAGAAGCTGGGCTCGGCGTAAGATATCAGCAGTCTTGCATTGAACGTCATTCGCATTTTTTGGTGGAACAGTATATTTTTTAGACTCCAAATTACTCATGATTTCTTCTTTTGGGATCTTGGGGTGAGCTACTATAACATAATATCCTTTAGATAAGGCTGAAATCATTGAATTGCTGAGAGGATTGTTTTAAAAGATCTTAAAGGATTTCACATACCTTATTTTTCGAAATTGCAATCGATCGCGAAGATTGCGGTGATACGAAGCGATTTTGAAAGCTCTCAATATTCTAATAGATATGAAAAAATTTATTCTCAAGAAATGAGAGGTTTTTTGTGGTTTCAAACGTTTTTAGAGATTCAATTTGTTTAATTCATTAGAATGCATTCTAGATTCATGCTTATTTCTTCTAAATTATTTTTAACTTAGTATGACTCTCTTAATTATTTTGATTGTCTTGAATCTTTCTAAATTTACTTAATTCTGCTCACCTAAATTTCTTTTTTTTCTCAATTTTTTCTGTATGTTAAATTCATTCTTAAGACTTTTAAATTCACCAAACCACATGCCTAACTATCCTTATAATGTAAGATACTATTACCTAATTCAGAAACATTCTTGGGAACTTTATTAGTATATTTATTTAATTTAACGCAACATAAATACAACATGTCAAAAGATCAATGGAAATAGAAACGCGCACCTTAGCAAGTATGACTTCCACTTGTATTAACCCATTTCCAGCCAAACCTAGATCCTTCTGATCCTTATGAGACTACATCGCACTTGATGCACTTCTACAATTTGTCAATGTCATGAACAACTTTGTCTTTACGAACTCTCTCCAAAGCGGTGGCTTTTGATTTTCGAACAGCAGTTGACTGTCGAGTGAACGTCTCCGAAGTCAAAATCGATGGTATTGCTATTCGAAGCAAACATTCTGCAACGTAAATACGGATCTATAATTGATCTGATGACCCTCGTTTTTGCTTCATTCATCTTTCGGTGGTGCGCGACATTCCCTTTCGATATTTGAAGAGAGCACAATGAATCTTTCAAGCGTTCACCATAGTGGCATCCAATGGATTTGTGATTAGTAACCAATACCACTTTATGCCTTGAATATGAATTCGATAATTGCTCATGGCATTATCGAGACATCACCGCCACCTATTCAATTATTCTATACTCTGAGGACGTGTCGCTAATCAGCATAATATTTCTTGCCGCTATTCCATCACTGCACACGATTCAGGGGTTCAATTGTCACGTGATTCGATACAATGGTCACGACATAATTGTCGTTCCATCGTGCTATCAGCACATTATTGTTTCGATCAAATGTGTAGTCTAACCAGCCGCGGTCTTTCTTTTTAGATGATGAATAGTCAGCGAGTATCTGGTATCGTTGCTGATTGGCTCATAGAACAACTGCCTTCGTGGAAATGCTCCTTTTTATATTCATGATCTAGGAAGCTTCTGGATAATTCTATTCTGGATTTATCTTGAAAGAAAGCTATCGGATGAGCGAGGGCGTGGAAACGATTATTTCTGAGTTTACCAGAAACAAAAATAATTACGTGAACAAATTACAACAACGATCGGGTACAAAATACATTTTGCGTTAAATATGCGAAAAACAATACAATATATCAAAAGGGTTCTTCTTTCCAAAATTTGTTTCTATTGTTCCCTAATTTTTTGTAAATATCGGAAAATAAGTCTTCCGATGGGCAGATAAAATTCTAGGAAAATAATAAATTAGTGTAAGAAAATTGTTTTTTAAGCTCAGAAAGATCCCAAATCACATACAATTATTGCCTTCAGGACATATCTCGTTTATTGTCAACTGTGCTATTTTTCAAAGTTGCTGGTCGAAAAATCTTTTGTTGAAATTCCGTTCTGAAACTTTAAGCTATCAATCGAAATAAATTTTTACACATAAGAATGACATTAATCTCAAAGATTTTTCCGGCTTATAAGTGAAAAAGACAGATTGTAACATTATCTGGAACCTTGGTGTACCCGACTTGATTCGACAGCCTTCCTAAAATTTTAGTCTTTCGCAGTTAATGATGAGGGGTCCAAGGGGGTAAGAAAGTAGCACTCTTAGCTCAGCCGTGTGGTGCAATTGTGTATCTGCAAAACGGTTAGGCTCTGCTCGAGACTGGTGGCATATCAAGGTTTCAGTGTAATAAATAATAATTAAATTTCTTTGACTATTACTTTACGGAAATATCTTTATAAGTAAGACTGGTTTATTTGACGAAAATGTGGAAAATGGCTGCTTTTCTCTGTTTCTTATCAGTTATACACGATGCTGGCAAGTAAAATATTATTAATATAAAGTAAAAAATATTGTTTACAAAGAAATGTATCAAGACCGTTCGAAAATTACTAGTTAGATTAATAAAAACATTGAATTTCTTAGTAAAAAAGAAATTGTCACAAAATTAAGAGTATTTGAATTTTAATGTCTGTTAAAAAAAGTCTTTTTTCATCTCTTATATTTTTAAGGATAAATTTTGACTATACATTCTGGTACCTATGAGCTTTACTGCTTTTTTCAAATTCTGTCGGAAAATCGTAAGAAATTAGAAAAATAAGAAGAATTTTCTTTTTCGAAAAATATAATTTTCACTTTCTACTCGCAAACACTGCAATACGAGGGTGGATTGATAAGTTTCCGGCCTGACCAAGAGATGGCGCCACTAGGCCTACCTTGAGGTGGCGTTCTATAGTACCATCCTTAGATAGCTT
>NC_046657.1:23682940-23698705 GCF_010883055.1 Belonocnema kinseyi | reverse complement strand
ACACCGCTATGAGAAATGTATCAGCCTTGGAGGAGATTATGTTGAGAATTAAAAAAAAAAAATTCTTAAAAACGTTGTTTTTCTTGGTCAGGCCGGAAACTTGTCAATCCACCCTCGTATATCACAAAATAGAGAGTGGTATTTTTTCGACCTTATTTGAGTTTCAAAACTTTGCCTTTAACTTTTTTCCACGGCAGTTTTTAAAAGATGAGAAAAGTCTATTCTATAAAAATAATGCTCCTGGGCAGATCGTAAAAATAGTGTTTCACTGACTATAAATTAATTAGAAAAAGGTTATTGAAACCTCGGCATGAAAAATAGAAAATCTTAATGAAAGAAGGCGATTGGAAAATATTCTAGACCTTATAACGACAATGATAAAGCAATATTATGCAACTTTTTAAAATAGAAGGACACGAATTGTTTTTTTGACTTGGAACTATTATTACATTATTTCGTTCCGAATATTTTCTTTCTGAATACCTTCTTTTGCATTCACGCTTTCACATTCTCTTTCAAATCCTTTAATTTCTATTACATCGACTTCCCTTTAAAGCTTCCCTTCCCTAGTTGCTCCTGATACTTCTCTATCGCCTTCCTCGTCCAACTCATCATCCTGCCTATCGACACTTTTCCACCACCTAGCCATCCGCCGCTCGCTCCCCTTATTCACAAGCCTAATGGTTGATAGTCTGATCTGACCTTTCTCCCACTGAATCTCTTCGTGTCCTCCCATCCTTAAATATTCATGCCGGCATAGTCTATTACTGATACTATTACCTTACTTACGTATTTGTATTCTGCCTCTTTGTCCCCAATGACCATACCATTCACCATCACCTAGCCTTTATTTTCTATTTATTTCCTTAGAACATTCCCCTCCTCATTTATTATCTAATCTTTTAATTTCCTTTCAAATCTTTCCCCTTACCTGTAAATGCCCCCTTCCCATCTTCGGATTGGCGTACCCTCCCCCGAGTACCACTAAACCATCCTCTCTTTTGCTTAGAAAATCCTATATACTTTTCTTAATCCTTTACATCCCATTCTTATTGTACACTGACATAAAATAACATGTTGTCCCTGGTATTGTTACTGCCCTCATTTGCACGCCCTCCATTTTCATGCACTTCTTACTCTAATCCATACCTAACATTTGATGTAATTCCACCACTAGGTCTTACTTTCTTCTCCACTGTAATTTCGATCCTGGAGCCTCCACCTATAGCCTTTTGGCAACTTGAGCTTTAATCTATTCCATTGATTTATATCTCTACACGTCCCTACCAATCTCACAATATCAAATACGTAAATATACCTCCAGAACTCCTAAACTTTCTTTTGTACCCCTGCTACGTTCCAGTACAGCACCTTTGATACTCTACCACCTTGATTTATCCCCAACCTTCTAATTCCTACGAAACAAATTCCTCCGCACTTTCTTTAACCCCTCTTTTCCCTCGTTCGATTCTATAATCATTATTTTAAATATTGAATTCCTCCTAGAATAATGTCGCTATCAGATAGAACAGCTTCTATATATATAGATTGAAAAGAAGATTACCATGTGTAGGTGATTGTCGTCGCAGGTAAAAATGATTCTGAAATCAAGGTGAAGATTAAGCTTAGTTTTTTCTGTAACTTTCCATATAAAAAATTAATGATTTTTTAATTTTTATAATTTTATCTTATCCTCTTACAGAATTAGGCTCACAAATATCTCGAAACCGCAGTGATGATTCAGTACCTCTTTTACAAGGGATTCCACGCCATAGTACTTCAGATGGTCAGTATTTATATGAAAATAATGAGTAGGTAATTTTTAATTTTCAGATTTATGTTTCAACATAATCAAAATGAGACACATACTTGAAGAAAAAAGTAGCTTTTTCAGTTTTTACTTATTCTTTTTTTAAATTTCTTTCCTACGAAAAATTGTAATTTCAAAATTAAATTTCTCGTTTATGAGCGTCGTTAAAGGGGCAAAAATGTTATATAAAATAAAATTAGTTTACCATTAGTTATTTAGATATTTTAAATTCATTGTAAGTCTTAAGAAAAGTGGAGGTGGGCTTGTATCAAAACGAGAAGTTTAAGGTAGGCCAAGAAGGTGACATCTGCCAACGATTAAACTTTCAGAACCGATAAAACCAGTATCTGGAATCTAGTGAACTGTTAGCAATAGAAAAAAATGGATAACATTTTAAGACGTAACATTCACGCAACATAACTATTACAATTTAAATAAATTATTAGCACATAAAAAATATATATCAAGAAGATGATTCATATAAACCTTCTGTAGAAAGAAAAGCGGATCAGTAATGATCATTGGAGTACTTGGAAGCGTTTTGTTGTCGGTGTCCTTGGCTTTGGTTTGAAGACGAAAAATTTCGATTTAAAACAAAAAATAATAATCTTGCTGTAGGCCTAGGGTGAGACTTACAAAAGCCTTGGCTATACCTTGATTATGTCTTCGATGAATACTTAGCCAAGATAAACTATTTTTACTCGGGCAGAAATATTATACCACCTTAAAGGCGTGTGATATTTCGTACTGTGGTAAATCGAGTTCAGGTCCCTCGGCTTTTTTACACAAAAATGAACTTTTCAAAAAACTGAATTTCAAGATGCTATAATATATCATGACAGACGTCCCCGGACTCTTTTTATTGTGGATAATAACAACAGCAAATTTCTTGTGCTAAATAAAAAATGTATGCATGTGCAATATTTTGAGGTTCGGATCGTTTTTCAGCTCTCTGTAATTCCGATAATGTAGGTCTCTGTCGTACCGATGATATCGGTAAAATTCAAGAATAATTAGGGCAGAGAATTGTAACACACATAACTCCCCAGATTTCCCCCAAAATTTCAAGACAAAATATTTATTATCGTAGGAAAAAAGCTACGACCTTAAAATTGGTGAAATCGGTAATTATCTAAGTAACACATCCCCTTAATTAAATAAAAAATGTGTACTTGAGTATTAAGCGCCACAAAAAAATAATGAAATTTAGACAAATTAAAATTTTTTTAATTAACTCACAAAAAATGTGCGGGGACGTCCTTTAACATGTTCGCTATCATTTCCCAAATTCTTAAGAAAAGATATTTGTTATTCTTGGAAAGAGCTGAGGAACCTAAAACTGGCGTAGGTGCGTCTTGAACGAACTACGTAAAAACATTGGTTTTTTTACTATTTAATAATTGAAGTAAAGTTTCGGAATAAATCAAGATCTTTTTAAAATTTACGCTATATAGTTTGTCGGAGAGGGAAACAACATTCTGTAAAATTGTAATCTCCATTTAAAGATAAAACCAACACTCACTTCCGCGCTGATTTGTTTCTGAGATTAGGGAAAGAGGGTTGAATATTTCTTTCTGATTTTTCACAACTCGTCAATCATATCATCGCTTAATTTTGACGCACACAGATAGCATACTTCCATCTTTGCGAGCCTCAATTATCAAGAAGTACAACTGCGCACAAAGTTACTTTTTACGAGCCTAACTGTGCATATAAAGGGCAGGTGATACATTTGGGCACATTGCTGACCGCTGACACATTTGTGTACGTATACAGGTGGGAATCTTCTACAGTAAACGCCTAAGGCAAGCAGTACAACTTCACATAATGCTCGCCACTTGCGCAACTATGAACGTGCCCAGATAGTAAACTGAAGTTGTACGTGCACAGATGGGGGACTCTCAACTGTGTACAGATTAAAACATGGTGTGTAAGTGCTTTATTAAGCGTCATCTCAGGAGGAAGCTAAAAGTCAAACAATATTTGACAATGTGGCAATGAGTGTTAGCTTTTAGGCTTAAACTTCTGAAAGTACATTAACAGCATTTAGGAGAACAGAAGAATACAGCGTAGTTAAAAAAGAAAAGCTGGCTTCTCTTTTTGCATCCAAGCAGCCACCAGCTACGTCAGCACTGACTTAATTTCAGTCGAAAAGGGGGTCTGCAGGCCCATGAACCGCACCGTGACGTTGACATCTCAAGGGCCTGTCCGTGGTTATAATAGTTTCGATGCAACCACGGATTTAAACGTAATTTACGTCATACCATCAGCATGAAAACATGCACGGACCTCGTCAATTGGCGGAAGCTGCTCAAAGCCATAAAAAGATGAGCAAAAACCTATGTTCGTGGAATCGATCCGGCAGCTTTAGTTGACAAACTGAAGGAAAGATTAGCCAAACTCATCTTGCCGTAAAAAAATTTGACAAAATCCAAATAAAACTATACCTGCTTACCATTCAGAAAGTAGAAGGCAATAACAAGCATGCACAAACGGGAATAAGTATAGCTAGGCAGACATTAGAAGATCAAAGCTTTTTCGTGATAGCATTAGCCAAGGTTAAACTTAAATCTGTGAAAGAGCCAGTATAGTATTAATCGTTATAATCATCAATATCAGTTCAGCTACAATTTTATATGCGATCAGAAATAAATAGACAGATACTGATCAATGAAAAATATGATGTGCCTAATATGGTACTGCCAACACTGCCCTGATTCTATCAGCAGTAGCACATTTTTCATGATCTATGCTAGTCTATCATCCGTAAGCAGGCTTCCAAGCCATCAGTAACAAAATTATGTCATCTAAGATCAGCACTCACGAAAGATGCAGCTAAAATTCCCGAGTCCTTGATCACCACTGATGTCAATTATTTAGGGTCCTGAAAGCTTTTATGCGACCTCTATTAAAACTGCAGTTGCTCGCGTTTGTCGACGAAGCACGCCATCACCTGGAAGCTCTGACGACGGTGAAGGCAGTATATCGGACTGATATGAGCATGCCACATAAATTAAATTAATCTAGGCCATTTAATAATGCCAAGGGTAAAGTATACACTATACCAGATAAGATACCAGCACACACATTTCAGGCCCATGTCATTTTAGTCAACGGCTGCTATAATTGAGGAAAATTACACGCAATTTACGCTTGTGCAGAGGTCAAGGTTTTTGATATAATGCAACGTGTTCAAGAAGTACATGCCTTGGGTCGCTGAATACATTGTTTGAGAAGAGCTGATCCATGCAGTAATTACAAAAGTTCAAGCAGACTCTGCTCTCAAAACACAATACCCTACTTCATTCAGACTGGGGCGGTTCAGAAACCTGCAACTGCACAAATCTTCGCCTGTGCAATAAGGAATTCGCAGAGGAATGTGAAATATCACTATGAGCAAGCTAGATTAGCAGATTGAAAGAATCTGTGACATCGAAAAGGATCTGAATCAGCAACGCACTCTTTCAGCTTATATAACTCTATGTGAGGAGCCCTTCAAGAAAAATGTCACTTGAAAATCGAAAAGTCAGATACTGCATTCCTCATCATGCAGGAGTGAAACTTGAAAACATAAAAACCAAGTTTCGAATCGTTTCTAAAGGCAAAGCAGATTCGGCTGCTGAAAAGTCACTTAACAGTCTATTATCACTGACAACAGCCATTCCAGGAAGTCCTTTCTATCTTGTCCTGCGTTTTAGGGTGATAAAGTGGCTCTGATCATATTGAGAAGATTGTAAACACTTGTAACCTGATTTCATCATTATTGCGGGTAATGCAATTCTATTCTCAAAAATGGTGTACAAATCGTGCCGAAGCAATTACAAATTTGGAACAAGACTCCGCAAATACTACGCGTATTGTCAAGTTAAGGAATACAGAAGAATCTAAAACATTCAGAGTTGTTTGACATCCACAAGCAGAATATTTGCAGTATAATATTAACATTTATATGTCTTCGAACGCTTTATGCATGACTTCCGACAGGCTGCTCTGTGCTACCACTTAGCTTGCTGAACTTTTTCTGGCGGTCAAAGAGCCATTTCAATCAGTATTCAACTGTTCAATAATTTTTGCAAGCGTTTAGCGTTCTTTTTCGAGTCTTTGAGATCATCTCTGGACCCAATCAGAAAAAGTGCGATAAACTCTTCTCAACCCATGAACTTTATGAGTGTTTAAAAACTGTGTTGTGCATCAGTCAACGAGAAGAATTCTCGCTCACATTGAGACGTCTGCAGTACAGGCACCAACTAGAACTTAAGAACTGGTTGCTGGAACTGAAGTCATTTTTTGTTCACGACAAACTTTGACAAAAAAAGGCGTAGTTTGAGCAATTCAAACAAACCAGAAGTTCAAAATCATACTTTTATCTTGTTTACTCTTCATTGAATAATGAAATTCGTCATCCTCGCTGAACATGAGAGGCTAATTTACGCTAACCCGCAGCCTGTCTTCGCTGATCTTTAATTAAGATATTGGATAGTACGAGGACACAAATCATTCAGGAGCGTAATTTGGAAATGCACCACTTATACGCACGTTTATCAATTTTTATTCACTTCTTAGATGAGGCAATTTTTAGCGGGCCGAACAACGAAGACTCGACCGTTTCCCAACTCAGAGGTGGATTATGCCGACCCTTTATCCGTAAGGGCAGGGACTAGACGCAACTGAACCATAACCAATGGATATATCGCAGTTTTCGTTCGCTTTTATACAAAGACTATTCACCTTGAATTAGTAACATTTTTAACGACAGCAACTTTCCTTAACGCAATTGAAAGAGACTCTCAGCAGTGAAGAGACGAAGTGACAATTCGTTAATCCGAGGTCACCACAGTTTAGCGGTCTACGGGAATCTGGAGTGTGATCAATAAAAAATCATTGTACTCGAGTTCTGGGAGACTTACTCTGTATCTTCAAAGAATACTACAAAGTGTTAACCAAGATGGAGGCCTGTCAGAATGCAAGGCCCTTCACCTCTCTATCGGCAAAAGACTAGAGATTTTTAGGTTTTGTGTAAATTGAACACAGTAAAAAATATAAGGTGAAGATCCCAGTAAGTGACATACGACTAATGAGTGACACCCTGGATTAATTCCTTCATTTATTAAAAAGTTAAATGAAATCAAAATGTGAATGAAGATTTAGTGAAAATTAGCATGCTTCAATATTAAATTGCATACCAAATATATTCAAAGAATAATTAGCAAATCAGTTTAATGCATGTATCACTAACGCTCCCACGCGTATGAAGCAGATTAAACATAAATAATTATTAATAGGCAACACAGAAATTGCTTCCATCCTAATTTTAGTATTAAAATAGATCTACTTTCCTTATACTTACAAATAAACTCGTAATTGAAGCGTCTCGAACAGTACCCAGGGCAAAATCCTAATACTCTGCAAGTCCTCTATGCATGCTCTGTCATGAAAATTGGAGTTCTGCAGCAAATAGACATCATCTAGACAATATCTAGAGATGTTCATGGAACACGAAAAAGTAAGAAAAAAGCGTTTTGTTACAAAACAGCTGAGGGTTTAAAGACAGACATTTGACCCTATTCATTCAATATTCACAAACAACCTTAGCGTCATAAATTGAAACAGTTTGAATCATCTAAATTCAACTATTCAAAAAGTTTACTTACTTTAAAAATATAAATTACAAAATTTACGTAGTTTTCAACGTTCAAGATTTAACAATTTTTAATTGTTACTTCACAATTGCTGATCCTAAAATATGTAATTTTTACAATTAAGGACTTCTTAATTTTGACAATTTACAACAACAAAATTTGTATCTTTTCTGGATTTACTTTGGGAATATCCGGAATTCGGAAAATTCAAAGTTGAAACCTTGACTTTTTCGTGTTGATTTAAAAAATCATTTGAAGTTAAAATGATGTATTTATACATTAGTACAATTAAAGAATTTTATTTTTGCGACTCACTTTCCATACTTGTTAATATTTGTATCTATACTGCAATATGCTATATGCAACAGATTACATTTTTTTATCATGGACACATGTCATGTCGCATATCCTTTGGAAACATCAAAAATTCATACATATTATAAATACATGTATTGGTCTCCATTTGCATTTTTTCATACTCCTTTAATTTTCAAACTGTAAAACTCATTCATATTTCAAGTTTTGTTGGTTTCAAAAAGCTCTATCTACAGTGGTCAATTTTTTTGTAATCACTGTTCATTTTTTTTACAGCACCAAAATGGAATTCGCGGCAAAGGAAAAAGTCAGAGCCACTTCCTGTCATAACACTCGATTTTTATCATATCCTATGTTATGATAAAAACAAGCGTCCTCGGGTTTACATTTTATCCTCAGACATTGAATACCCTGTGCTTACAGATACAACTGGAACGAAACTCATTGGAGTAATTATAGAAGGGCATGCGTATTCATTCGTGATTCCAGGAGATGTGCAAAATCAAAAAGTTGAATTGAAAATAATTAACAATGTAACCAAGGAAACTGTAAAAGTAGATCGGAATCATGATCCGTTTCAAGGGTTCAAGATGGTTGATTTTGAAGTATATTGGCTCAGATACGTTCGTTTTGCTCAAAGACGTAAAGTGGGGCCTTCTTAGCGTGAAATTTCTGAAAAATTGTTCGATTATACCTCTACGTCATGTTAGCTTTAGCTTTTTATTGTATTTGGATGACATGCTATAGAGAAAAAGAAAACATAATGCAACAACAATTACAAAAAATGTATTAGTGCTTTTAATAACACAGACCGACAAGATTTCAACCCAGAAAATAAAATACATGGTACTTTTTCTGAAGGATTTTGACGCTGTGATCCGGATCTGGTCTTAGAATTGCTGAAAGCCTGGTTTTCCTGAGTTATCCTAACCTAAAACTGCGGAAAAGGGTGTTTTTCGCTGCATTTTAGACTAGATTCCAAGGCTTTTTACAAATTATTAAAAAACCAAACTATACTTTTCTGAAGGGTTTTGACATGCTAAATACGAATCTAGCCTCGGAATTGCTTAAAGCCTAGGTTTTCTCGAGATATTCTAACCTAAATGGTCAGCAAATTCTGCTTTTCGCTATAGCGGTGACTAGATTACACGTAAGACTGATTTTTTCTTAAAATCTAGTCAAAGCATCTAAGGATTTTGGGAATACTAATCTCCATTCTGTGGTCAGAATTTCCAAACTCAAGATGGCGGATCCAATATGACGGCTACAGCTGCCACACCCCATAGTCGCAGATTCGGGATAAACGACCACAAAAACCCGCAAGTAACCATTTTCAAGTACTTTTTGGAATTTTTAGAAACAACCTATAAAGTGTGTCAGCTGTAGCTGCCATATTGCATCCGTTTTCTTGAATTTAGAAACTCTGACCACAGATTCGAGATTAGTGTCCGCAAATTCCTTGGATGCGTTGACCAGATTGTACGAAAAAGATCAGCCCTTTGTGTAATCTAGTCTCTAATATAGCAAAAAACAGCATTTTCTGAACATTTTGTTTAGAATATCTTGAGAAAACCTAGGCTTTAAGCAATTTTGAGGGCAAATTCAGATTCATAGCGTGAAAAACCTTCAGAAAAGTATAGTCTGGTTTATGGGTTCTCAAGGGAGAAAAAGTTGTCGGCGTGGATAATTTTTGTCCACAAAGTTCCCGTACACAGATTCCGCACTTTCTGTTCTCCTTTTCGTTTAATGCATTCCATCTTTTGACGGTTTCCAATCTGAATCTTATACCACTTATATGTTGGATGATCGAAATAATTTTAGTTAAAATAATTTTTATTTTGCGACCAGCCTATAGGTGTTATGTAGCATTTATTAAAGTATAAATCTATGTACCATAATTTTCCTTCTTTCTGTTCGTTTAACTATATCAAAGATAATCTTCTATATATTAGCTCTGCTTTAAGGCGAAGTGTGAGGTCTAGGATTGCGGAATGAGCCAGTCGGAAAAGAGCATTGGATGATTAGGGATTGTATTAGATGAGTTACACCAGCCCTCCCCCCCCCACTTTTAATTTTCAGGTTTTTTAGAACCCACTGAATTGCGCCCCAAATGCACTCGAATGCACCATCGATACCAAATTTTTGCGCCACAAACATTTAGGAATTATATAAGGTGTTACGCAGAGAGTGGAAGGGGATAGCGTCAAAATATCCCCCCCCCCATTTAAAAAATTGAATTTAAATCTAATGATTTTGAAGCTCTTCAAATGCGCTCATATACGTTATAAAGAAAAAATTTTGCGCCATATTGATAACCGAGTAATTAGCGATCAAAATGTGTGGGGGGCTGGCGACATTTTTGTAAACCAATAATCTTTTTTCAATTTCATCATACCTATCTTTCATAACTTCAAATGCGCTTAAATGCGTTACCACTAAAAAATTTGGCGGTAGCGAATTAACAAAGATATCTTATTTGGGAGGGGGGCAGTGAAACGATGTGGAGGCAACAAAATTTTACGAATTATGACTAACAAGTCGAGCCTTGCTTCGGCTAAGACGAAGTTTCCTTGTCTCAAGACGAGCCTTCTCATGGCTGAGATTGCCGAACCTTCTTCGGCCCATGAATGAGATTCAAATTAATGAATTAAAAATTTGTAATGATTAAATTCGTTATTTTTAATTTGAAAATTCAGAATCTATGGGTCTAAACGAGTATAACTCTTAACAATTTAAAAAAATTTAAATTGTTAATTTCTAGAAGGATCTCCTCGGCCGTTAGAAATACGTAAAAATAAACAACATTTTTGGTATTATCGTTAAATAAGTATAATACAAATGAAAATTCTTAAATAAGGATATGTATAAAAATATATACGATTGTTTAATCATGAACAGAAATTAACCTTTATGACAGTCAGAATGACCCTTTTTGTAAACACAGATATATAGTCGAAGTTATAAACCGCTCGAGCTGAAGTCATATAAGTTCAACTCAAGACATAAATTTATGTCTTGAATACATAGAAACTTGTTTCCGATACACAAATTAAAGTCTGGCTCCATCTCAAAACTGAGACATTCTCAAATCGAACTTTTCGACTTCAGCATGTGTTGATCAGGGGAAATTCAAGTCGAACTCAAGTCAAGGCACTTTTACTCGGGAATTGCCATTTGTTACCGATCCAATATCTGATGATATCTACAAATAGCAAAAATTGCAATATAAAAATGTATAATTTAAGTTATTTAACATTCTACCAATTGAGCCAGGAGAACGTTATTAGCCTCCCTGGACTAATTGTCTTCTCAGTGGCATCTCTCATTCGGAATAAATTTTCGATTAAAATATTAAAACTATAGCAATCCTCCCGGGACTAATTGTTACACATGCATCTTTAATCCGTGGGAAAGTGTTCAAGTACACATTAAAGTGGAAAATGTGCGGCAAGTCTCCCCAGGAGCATTTCTCCCCCAAAAAAGTTTGTTGAGCACTTCTAAAGAGGACAAAACGGCGGCAAGTCTCCCTAGCGACATCTCTCACCCGCGAAAATTTTTTTAGTGCTTCCAAAGATGGCAAAATTGCGGCAAGTCTTCCCAGCGGCATATCTCTCACCCAAGAAGATTTTGTAAGCTCTTGCAAAGATGTCAAAAGTGCGGCGATTCTCCCCAGCGCCATCTCAGTACCAAAAAAATCGCTAATTATTGCCAAAAATAGCAAAATCACGGCAAGTCTCCTCAGCTGCATCTCTTTTCAGAGAAAAATTTTCAAGTTCTTGCAAAGACAAGAAAACTACTCCAAGTCTCCCTAGCAGCATCTCTCGAACAAGAAATTTTGTTGAGTTCTCGCAAAGATGGCAAAACTCACATTTTAAAAAACTTCAAAAAATGTTCATGAGAAAGAGAGAGACGGAGAGAGATACTTCCTGGGAGACTTGCTGCATTTCTACTATTTTTGGAATTGCTTTAAAAAAATTCTTGGGGAGAGACGCCTCTGGGGATACTTGCTACAGTCTTAATATCTTCAGAGCCACTTAGAAAATTTTCTTGGATGAGACATGTCGCTTGGGAGATTTGCCCAGTTTTTCCATCTTTGCAAGTACTTAAAAAAATTTATTGACGGAGAGATGCCACTGGGGAGACTTGCCGTTGTTTTACCATCTTTGGAAGTATTTAAAAAAATTGCTTTCGGGAGAGATGCCGCTTGGGAGACTTGCCTTTAGTTTTACCATCTTTGGAATTACTTGAATAAATTTTCCTGGAGATAAGAGTTGAAAAGATCTGATAAGAGTTGACGCTGATAAGACATGTCGCAGATTTGACACTTAATCTTGGTAGGCTTGCCAAAGTTTTTCCATTTTTATGTGGACTGGAAAATTATTCTCAAATGAGAGATGCCTCTGAGGAGTTTTGCTGCGGGCAAGAGACGCCGCAGATATGAAAATCAGTCCTGACAGACTTGTCTCACTGTTGCTACATTGATGCGGACTTGAACATTTTTCTGCATGTAAACGATGCCACTGGAAAGACTTTTCGGTGGTAGGAGATGCTGAAGATGTGACAATTAGTACGGGGAGTTCTGCCGCAGTTTTATAATTTTAATATGGACTCGAAAACTTTTTCCGGACGAGAGATTTCCACCGGGTAGACAATTCAATCAGGAAGACTTGTCTCAGTTCAGGTATTTATGATTGCAGATGTGACATGCCACTGATGTGACATACTGCAGTTGGCATATACTGCAAATGAGAAAATTCCGCAGATTTGTTAAGCCGCAGGTCTGACATGCCGCAGGTGTGACTTGTCCCAGAAATGACTTACCACATGTGACATGATATGGACCCTTTCTTAACTAATAAATTTTGTGGTAGCTGAAATATGAAATTTTTTGTCTTTTTAAGTTCATGAAACGTGAAGAAAAATTTATTAATGAGTATTTAATGGTTTTGCTCGAAATTAACTTTTTTTAAATCGATTCCTGGGTTTGAAGTTAAACTGCTTTCTTAAAAATTTATATTTTCCAAAATTCGGTAGCGTTTTCAGCAATGAAAAAAAAAACGAGAATCAAATTTTTATGCCAAAAACACACGGTATGAAATAGATCAAGAGAAGAAAAACGTTTGTTGATTAACACCCTACAAAATTATTATGACGACTTTTGAAATTTTTTTTGAAAAATCGAAAATGTGATTCGTATAAAACAACATTAAAAATAACAAATACAATTTTTCGACAAATGACAAAAGCGAAGAAAAAAATTAATGGACCAATATTATCCCCAAAAATAAAATTTTTAATTTAATCAATAAATTTTTGAAAGAACGACACAAAAGCTATAAAAAAATTTAAAGACAAAATTTGCTCATTCAAGAAAGAGCGGCACATTTTTTTCAATTATTTTTTTTTATATTACAAGTAGTTTTTGTGTTAATAGTGAAAAATAGCGTTCAAAGTAAAAAAACTAACTTTTTGTAAAAACTTCAAAAGCCACAATAAAATGTTATCTATCAAGTTTTCTAGCCTAAATCACGTCTACAGATCTTTAAAATCTTTTCAAAAGTCTTAAATTCTTAAAAATATGTTTAAGAAAATTTGTTTGTATATTTGAAACCTTTCAAAATTCTTTCAAAGCTTCTAAGTTTTGGTTCAAACTCTTTAATAAATATCTTCATTTTTTAATCTATTACAGTTCAAAATTATTTTTTAATATCTTCAAATCTTTTTAAAGAGATGATTCTTACCAAATAAAAAATTTTTGCTTTAAAATATTGTACTCTTTCGAAATGTAAGGAAATCTTTTGACTTTTTTTCAATTTACTCTTAAAGTTAATTTTTCAAAATAAAAAATCATGAAAATTATCCAATAAAACTTTTAAAAGTTTTCTTGACAATGCTTTCGGAATTTTTTGACATTCTCATATGTTTTTTTATTGTGCATTTTTCGTAATGCTGCAAAATAAAAAAATGATCCTAAAATTTTTTCATAAATAATAAATAATTCAATCATTTGATATTTTAAATCCTAAAAAATTAAAATAATTGTCTTGAAATCTTCCATATTATTTTTCGACACATTTTTAAATCTTTGCAACTTTAAATTATTCTTTTGAAATTAAATTTTTTTGAATTCTTTAAAATGAGTTTTTCCCCTAATTAATCATAGTTCCAGAGATTTCAATAATTGCACAAATAATACCAAATATTTTGTAAAGATTCCTAAAGATTTCACAAAGATTTCACAATGATTTTCAAAGTATTCAGAAATATTTTTAATGGATATTCAAGATTTCACAAAGATTTTGATTATTTCGCAAAGATTTTCTAAACATGTTCCATAGATTTAAATAATTTGACAAATATTACCAAGTATTTAAAACAAAATTTTAGGATTTTGCAAATATTTCCAAAGAGCTGAGAAAGATCTTACAAAGATTCCAAATAGATTTGAAATATTTCACAAAGATTTCAAATCTTTTGAAAAAATTTTGGATAAACTAAAAAATTTTTACAAATAAATGAATTACACACGCACACAAAGAAAAATTAGTTGTCTGAAATTTTGACCTGACCACATTGATTTTATGATTTTACGTTCGCAGGAACCATACAATTTTTCTATCAGGATTTTTTTCTAACCTCAAAAAACAACAAAAAATCGCTGAAATAACCCTTTTTTTCGTAGAAAATGTAACCGGACCACATTTTTTCAAGGTTTTGGCAAAATTGCCAAAGTAGGCATGTTATTCTTATATCACTAATGGCAAAATTTTCATTTTTTCCAGGTCATTTTGATTGATCTTATCTTTCCTCGAATCCCTTTGTGTCTAAAATCACGACTAACCTAAAAAAAATTGAACATAACCTGAAAAGTCACCTCAATTCGCAAGCCTAGCCGATCCGTTAGTTTAAAAAGGAGAAATGGCCTCTATGTTTAGACGCATACGAGACTAGCAACGAGGCCGTTTCTCCTTCTGGAACTAAAGGATCAGCTAGGCTCGCGTATTCAGGTGATTTTTGGGTGTGTCTTCGACTTTTTTTAGGTTAACCTTAATTTATGGCACAAAGGGATATAAGGAAAGATAGGATTAATCAAAGTGACTTAAAAAAATGAAAATGTGTCCATTAGGGCTGGACTTGGACCTTTCCAAAAAAAGCCCCGGATCTACACTCAGCGACCCAAGAAATATAAAACAACTTCGATTGGACTTATTTGGCCTCTACAACCGGAAGATAATTTATTCTAGCTAATTAAAGGCAGTTTTAAGGTTGGGTTTGACGGGTTTGAGGTTACCTCAGGAGAGGTACAGGCGGCTCCACATCATCCACCAGCCGTGCTCTTACACGCTCACGGACAGGCCTCCACTCGCCTGGCCATCCACGATCATCCACGATCTCCTCTCCACAATTCCCCGCACAACTTTAGATCAAGTCGGGACAACCAGCTACACCCCCGGCTTGTATCAACCTAATTAGACAAATCGCACAAAATATTCTTGGATCTGAATTACCATCAAAAGGAAAAGTATTACCTGATAATCAGAAATATTTAACATATTACGAGGGTAGTTCAATAAGTCCTTAGAATGACCAACAGATGGCGCGCGAATCGCTCCGAATCATCTGTTTTCAGTCAGCACCACTCCCGACTAGATATATGGTGCAGTCACAGTCCACATCTTCTGAGTTTACGTGTTTTTATAACCAATTGAAAAAAAAAATTGTTCGTTAAGAAAAATGGAAAAAAACGAGTTCAGAGCGGTAATCAAACATTTTCATTTAAAGGGTTTAACTCCGTATGAGATAAAAAATGAATTGGACTCAGTTCATGGCACATCTGCCCCTGCCTTAGCAACGGTTTATAACTGGGTAAATGAATCTAAGCATCGTCGTACATCAGTGAGTGACGAACCACGTTCAGGAAGGCCCGTAGAAACAAGTACTCCCGAAATCATCAATAAAATCCACGATATGGTGTTGAAGGATAGAAGATTAAAAGTGCGT
>NC_046657.1:23660495-23682840 GCF_010883055.1 Belonocnema kinseyi | reverse complement strand
GGCTAAAATTGAAGAACTAAAATTCGAATTGGTCGAACACCCACCGTATTCACCAGATTTAGTCCCCAGTGACTTTTTCTTATTTCCAAACTTGAAAAAATATCTCGGTGGACAGAGATTTCCAGACAACGAAGATGTCATTGCCTCTGTAAGTGCTTATTTTGAGGAACTTCCGAAAAGGCACTTTTCTGAAGGATTAAAAAAACTTGAAAAGCGATTGACCAAGTGTATAGAGCTCCAAGGAGATGATGTTGAAAAATAAAAAAAAATTTACCCCTAAAAAATTGTTTTTATACTTCATTCTAAGGGCTTATTGAACTACCCTCGTATAAAATTTCGCGTAAATTTGCTTAGGTTGAAGCTGTTTTAATCGACAAATGAAAAATATTTAGCTTCAAAGTCAACGATGTTTTACTCTTTAATGTTTAAAAATCTGTAAATATTTCAAAGTCACCATAAAAAGTACATTATCCTAAAAGAAAGTAATTTTTTTAAAATGCTATTTTATTTAAAAACCCTTGATGCCTACTATTATTAACAATCAAAATTGCAATAAGTCAGGTTCAGGTTGTCACTGAAACTTCTACCAGTATATACTTGGAATTATTCTCCAATGCAAAATTTGCTTTGTAACATCTCGTCGCCTTAGAACAATAGAGAATTTTCTCAACTACTCTTCGAAACGAGAAATTGTGAATATTTCTTTTTGTCAATTCGTAATTACCCTAACTAAATATTTATTAATCAAGTTCAGATTTTCGAATTTGATTCTTAGATCCATAAAGAATATGTATTATTAAGTTTGAAAGTAAAATAAAGTTTTAAGTATGTTTAAATTTTAGAATTTATGAAATAGCTTGAAGGTCAGTTACAATACCCCCCCCCCCTCTTTTAATTTTTATTTTTTCTATAGCCTACTAAATTGCGCTGCAAATGCGCTCAAATGAGCCACTAATAAGAAAATTTGCGCCAGAAAACTGTAGAAGTAATATCAGGTATTACGCAAGGGGGGGGGGGGGGGGTTTAACGGCACGCTATTCGACCCATTTGAAAAATGGGGAGGGGGTGGCTGGCGTCATGAGTGGTGTAACATAAAGTTGCGGACATAAATTCATTCGTCTTCAAATGAGCTCGTATGCGCTATAAAATTTGTTTTGAAAATCTTGAAAATTGTCCAAGATATGAGGGTAAGAAAATTTTACGGATGATAACAGAGAAAATAAAAAGTTTTTAATCCGCATCGATGAAGTGACTTTCCTATGGGGTCTCGAATCTCAAAATAAATAAAACAACAATATAAAAATTTAAAATGATCTCTTCGAATAGGATTTCATATGCGCTCATATGCGCCACTTTCAAAATTAACAAAAAAAGCATTATCAACCTCCTGATTTGCACTTGTTATGATCTACCGCCCAACGCTATCACCAAATAACCTGAATTGCAATATAGAAATTTATTATGGTATCAATAGATAGAATTTCAAATACGCTCATATGCGCTACATTAAAAAATAGACATAAAACCATAATCAACCGCCTAATTACTACTTGTTACGAGCCATTATCCAATAATATCTCTTAATTTTCATGCATATGAATGCATTTAAAACCTATCTACAGAGATAATTTACAATTTTTATATTGCAATTTAGATTGTTTGGAGATAGCTTTGGATAGTAGATTGTAACAACTGGCAATGCGGGGATTGATTGTGGTTTTTTGTTTATTTTAAACGTGGCGCATACGAAACCCCATAGAAAAGTCACTTCATCAATGCGGATCGAAAATTTTTCATGCTGTTGATCATCATTCATAAAATTTCGTTACCTCCATATCTTGGGCAATTTTGAGCGCGCATGTGAGCGCGCTTCAAACCCAATAGGAAAATCCCTTCATCAATGCGGATTAAAAACTTTTTATTTTGTTGGTCATCACTTCGTAAAATTTTGTCATCTCCATAAGCTGGGCAACTTTCGATCTTACAAAAAAGTTATGACTCATATGAGCGCATTTCAAGATGTTCAAGATCATATGATTTAAATTTAATTTTTTCAAACAGGGGGGTAACGTGATGCTAGCTCCCCCTCCCCCGCGTAACACCTGATATAACTCCTATAGTTTTGCGGCGCAAAAAATTCTATCGGTGGTGCATTTGAACGCATTTGGGGCGCAATTCAGTGGGTTATAGAAAACCCGTGAAACGTAAACATTAAAGTGCGTATTTCACGTGACCCTTCGATGTGATATCAAGTGAACTTTCGATAATCGCCCAAAGTCCTGAGAAAAAATATATTTTTGAACTTTCAAATATTTACTTACGCTCATAATATTTTGGCATTTATATCGCAACAATGCAGTATAAATGGTAATAAAGTTAGTCAGAAAATGTTCCTGATTTTTGAAAATCGTAATGTATCACTTTCGTCGACAAGTCGTAAAAAGGTAAATTGCCGCAAGCGGTACATCTAAGTTTTACCGGTGAGATGAAAAAATGGTTGCCATTTAACAATACGCACAGCACAATGAAAAATAACCTTTAATACTTTTCTTAAGTAAGAAATTTCAATAATTGAAATCAGTTATTAAAGACGAAGTTTTACGCAAAATTTAACTTATGTATATTGGTTGGCGATTTTATTGCGCTATAGATCGATCTGAGTGCAACGATGTTTTCGTGAATTTTTCGTAGTCCGCCAAATTCTGGGGAAGAGATCGGATTAGTAGGTATTAATCAAGATATTGTATTGCTGTCAAGTTTAGAGTTTTCTAGAAGAGTTTCTGTTTTGTTGACTATTTTTCTGGAGGGTCCTTTTTAATTTTGTACAGGTATCGTCAGTAAGAAGGTCCATGATTTGGTTTTTATAGACTTCTTTATTCATTATTAATGTTGTGTTGCCTTTGTCTGCGGGTAATATTTTGATGTCTTTATTTCGATTGAGTCCCTTAATTGCTGTATTTCTCTCTTGACAAGACCTGATATTAATAAGAGTGTTAGCTTTAGTAAGAAAACTCTCCCCGTAAAGTTCTTTAATAATAGATTTAAGGCTTTTACGATCATTCATTATAATCAAATGTAAGTATTCCAGGTTTCAATCGTTTTCAAAATTCCGAATCTTTCTGACGTTTCGTGAACATTCAAGTGCATTTGCTTTACGTTGGACTGCATTTAATTTGACCAATCCTGACGGATCAAGGATGTTTCCACTCGAAATAAAAATAATAAAAATTTGACATACAACTGCCAGTAAAGCACAAACCGCTAACACAGTGAAAAGCATTTTTGACCATCCTCTCAGAAATTAAATAATTTATGCTTTATCTAGAGGACATAATTTTTCAATAGCTTCCTCTAAAATCTCGAATGAAAAAACCATCAGTTCATTGGAATCCACCATATATACCCTTCAACACAAAATAGCAAATGACATACGACGTATGGCGGCTCATATCTTACGCCGTTAAGAACTTTCTCAAACTTACCAAAACTATAAAAAAACATCAATTAGAGAACTTAATCAAAATAAAAACATCATAACATTACCCAAAGTCAAAGGAAATACAACAGAAATAATGAAGAAAGAAAGCGATAACAAGAAAATCATGGACCTTCTAACTGAAGCTACCTATACAATTTTTTTTAAAAGACCCCACAAAGTAGTGCTAAGAAAATCAGATCCCCTCCTTAAAGACTCTAAACTTGACAGTAAGACAATATTTAAATTATCACCTACGAATCCCATCTCTCCAAGACTTTACGGACTATCAACAAGCCACAAAAACAAAAGACTTTTGACCTTATCAAGAAGGTACAACAGATTCACGTTTGACCCCAAGACTTACTAGTGAGTTTTGACGCAGTACCTCTTTTCACGAAAGTACAAATCTCCGATACAATTGATATTATTAAGCCCTTTGTACGAGGTCAGTTCAAAAAATACGCGGATTGAGGTCATAAAAAATGTACTTCATTTGGAAGTTACACATCTGGGTCTCCTTCAAAATACTTTCCTCCCTAACGGACACGCTTATCCCAACGTTGTTTCCACTTGTTAAAACAGTCCTGGTACGCTTCTTTTTGATGGCTTTCAGCTCCTTCGTCACATTTGCCTTAATCTCCGAAATCGTCTCAAATCTTCTTTCTTTGAGGGTTTTTCTTAGTTTTGGGAACAAGAAAAAGTCACAAGGAGCAAGGTCAGGTGAGTGTGAGGGGTGAGGGAGAACAGTAATCAATTGTTTGGCAAAAAACTTACGAGTTGATATTGACATTCGACCGAACTTGGCGAGCTTTTTTGGGTCTTGGGGACGTTTCACTCACCCATTGGGATGATTGGACTTTCGTTTTAATGTTATAACCATAAACCCATGATTCATCACCGGTTATAATTCGTGACAAAAAGATCTCATCTTCATCTGAACGATCAAGCAGTTCCTGACAAACCCGGATGCGATTGGCTTTTTGGTCGTCGGTCATCAGGCGTGGCACAAATTTCGCAGTGACGCGGTGCATCTTCAATTTCTCGGTCAAAATCTCGTAACAAGATTCAACTGATGTCCGACAATCTTCGACAAGTTCCATAATGGTCAGACGTCGATTTTCGCGTACCAGGGCGTTGATTTAGTCAACGTGTGGGTCGTCAGTTGACGCTGAAGGACGCCTAGGACGTCCATGCCACTTGAAAGATGTAGTACGCTTCATGGCAACATCACCGTAGGCCGTGTTGGGCATGGCAAATGTTTCCATTGCAGATTTCCCGAGTTTGACACAAAATTTCACAGCAATTTGTTTCTCTTACAAGCTGTCTATTCTACAATCCGACAAACAAAAAAACACTATTTATTTGAAACCGTGTAGCTTATCAACAAATGAAGATATCTGCGACTGGAATACCGCGTTTTAAAATAGCTGATCTGTACGAACTTAGCGACAACAAGCGGATTTTCCTGAAACCAACTCGAGCCGCAAAATTCCAAAAGTCGACGTACTTTTTGAACAGACCTCGTAAACTTCTCCTCCACTCTCATACATTTGATTGAACACTGTCTCAATAATACTTACTTTTCTTTTAATAACCAATTCTAGGAACAGACCTTAGAAGCAGCAATGAGATAGCCAATCTCACCTTGAATAGCCAACATCTTTATGGAATTTAGCACCCCAAAAAATTAAAAATAAATATGAGGGGCCTACGAGAAATTTGGTGGATGAACAAAATAAAACAGAAGAATGTTCAGTCAGTCATCATCATCATTATCAGAAATATTTTCTTCGTAAGATATTATCGCATCATTACGTTAAGGGCTAACCAACGCTCACTATTTTAGGGTCTATACAGTCTTATAACATGGCAGTTTCGAATGAAATATTTTACAGCACTCGTAGGGTTACGCGCGTGTGCACGTTGAATTCTATGTTCGCAAGGACGACTTAAAAACCATGGCCGTTGGCCTGCAAAAATCGATCTCCTTGTGTAAAGACGTGCCTAACCCAACTTGTAACATAATATACTATTATCTAATTTAAAAACATTTCAGGACTTTATTTACATATTTATTTAATTTTACGTGAATTGAAGACAACATTTATAAAAATAAATGGAAGGAAAGGAGAGCGCCTATGCCGTCTACTCATGATTAACTTTCTGAGGAAAAGCAAACATATTTTCCCCCTATATGATCTTGTCATGTGAAACGCCGTTTTGAAATTCTAAGATTTTAGTTAAAGGAAATAAACGTGTTTACATAATAACGTCGTCAATCTCAATTCCGGTTCGGAGTAGAAAAAACCGATTTCAACATACTTTGAAACCTTGGTGTAACGGACTTTATATACAGCCTTTCTAAAATTTCATAAGTGAGACTGGTTTATTTTTAAAAAATGTGTAGACTCGCTGCTATTATTTGTGTCTTCTTATCAGTTATAAAAGATTGTGGTCAGTATAATTTATTTAATATAAAATACAAAATGTGAAAAAATTCCAATTATAATCGGTCTTTTTCACGCAGCGTAAAGTGGACAGAAGAATTGAAATTGATGGTTTCTGATTGAGGAAAATACGCTAGAAGTCTCTGTGAATCTTTCTTTATGATAAACAGAGTTTAAATTCGTCTGAATTAAAAAATAAGAAATTTTATTTTACAATCTGATATTCACCCGAATACGGTTAAAAATAATTAGAAACTAAATTAATTTAAAACCGCCAGTACGAATTGAGATTAGCATCAGTCAATTCGTTTTAATTTCCGAGATTTTCAGTCGAGCTTAAATTCGTCGGAATTTTTAAGAGCAAATACTGTTTAACCCTTAACTGTTTTAAATTGTTTTTAAATTCATAGAGAAAAAATTAAACCTAAATTTGCCCCAGTACGTACTAGTGAATTTCATCAATGATTGCCTTATTCAGTTTAATTCGTAATAGGAGAAGCAACGTTTTGTGTATATAGAATTTGCTGTCTATTTTTATTAAATATTCCCGTAGCCTAGTGGAGGTGCTCTGGACTGATACACAAGGGATCGCTGTTTCGAATCTCGACGGATGCACTTTTTATTCAACCTTTTCAATATTGAAATTCACACGTATTTAATTTTCTAAACTCAAAAACATGTTAATTCGTCACCATTCAATTCGATTTTTTTTTACTGGGTGCTCTCTAAATCTACAAAACAGAGAAATTCCAGATATCGTTGATATTGAAAATTTTTAATTAGTAAGATTGTGTATTGAAAACTTGAGTTTTGTTTTCCAAAATGAGTAAAATTTATGCATCTTTAAAGTTAAAGTTTCTGAAATTGCAAGTCGTGATAATTAAAAAATTTGCAATATTAAGTTTCGAAATTAAATTAATAAAAAAAAATTCAAATTACGTACCTTTAAAATAAAGAACGTGAAAATTGGATAATTTGCAAATCTGTATATTCCAAATTTAAGAATAATTAATCTTAACTCTTTAAAATTATAGAACTTTGAATTGTAAATTGCTAACATTGAAGTTTTAATTTTCACTATAAATAGTTCATTCAAGTTTCTCATTTTCAAAATTTACAATTTATAATTTTAAAATTGTTAAAAGG
Source organism: Belonocnema kinseyi (assembly GCF_010883055.1). NCBI lineage: Eukaryota > Metazoa > Arthropoda > Insecta > Hymenoptera > Cynipidae > Belonocnema > Belonocnema kinseyi. The sequence continues at coordinate 23,675,769 of NC_046657.1, read as the reverse complement.
TTGAAATTTTGAACTAAAATGTTAAAAAGGGTCAAATTAACAGACACGGGGAAAATTTTTTTTTCTTCGGAATATAATTTAAAAATTTTTTTTGCAAACACTAGAATATATCACAAAATAAAAAGAGATCTTTTTGTCGATCTTATTTGGGTGTGCAAACTTTTATTTTCACTTTTGTTTGTGAAGCTGTTAAAAAAATTAGAAAAGTCTATTCTATCATAAGACTTCTTCTAGCCACATAAGAAATAGTGTTTTTAAACTATAAATTAATTCGAACAAGGCTATAGAAGCCGTAGCATGACAAATCGAAAATTTTGATAAAGTAACGCAATTGTGAAATATTCTAGAATTCATATAGACAATGATACAGAAATACTGTGAAATTTTTTAAGATAGAAGGCTAAAAATTATTTGACTTAATATTAATATTACATTATTTCGCTAATTGCGAAAATCGCACCGAAAGTTGGCGCAAAATTTTATTTTATTGCTAAAAAGTTAAAACTCGAAAGCGATTGAATATTTAAAATAATAAATCCAGGAAACGTAAACTTGTCAAAATACACATTTTGTGTACCATGCGTTTAATTCTTTATATTATAGAGGCTAATGTCTAAAAAATTGCATATGAGCACCCCGAAATTAGTACGGACAAGCTAAACATGTAACGAAGAAAAAATCATCATCAAAATTGAAAAAAGGACTCACTCTTATTCCCTTTTCTTCCTCGCTTTATTTCGCCTCGCAGGAATGTTGCTACTTTCTCGCTTTGCATCGCATTGCCAAATTTCGCCTCTGCGGCAAATATTTAATATCTTCTACAATCTACAATATTTACGCATGACTGATATCTAATTCCTCCTCCACTTACAATCTTTCCTCGTCCATTCCTTTAAGTAGTTCCTTCTTTTCTTCACCATCTTACTCAACACTCCTTCACCTATGCTCATGTTCTTTTTCCCCCCTTTTTATGCACCAATACCTCAATGCTTATCCCACTCCTTCTCACCTCGTCCTACTCCTCAAACCAGAGCTCCAATCTTGCCTCCTCCCTTCCACACAATTCACCGACCCTCTTCTCTCTAGAAAACCAGAATGTACTTAAATCCTCCATGGACCTATATGTCATCCTTGATATAAGTTCCTGACCTTCTTTCTCTGCTTTCTCACAAAATATTACGTTCTCTCTTTCTCTCTCAGCAGAATCCACCCATAGCACCTGTAAAACCTTGACTCTCTTACTTTCAACCTGCCAGCTACCTTCTCTTGCTCCATCCTATTTTGCTTAACGATCTTATATGCCTGACTTTCTTCTTGGTGCATCATTCACACTTAATCAATCTGCGATCCATTCATTCTGAAATACCTCACCCTTTTGAATTCCATCTTCCAATCCCTTCTTCTTTTCTTCTTCCATCAACATTAACTAAGCAGATTACTCTACCCCTGTTCCAAAAATTTCTTCTTCTGCGCATAAATCCCCGTTATAAGCCCTAAACTCGTCCTTACCGTCTTCCTCATGACAATATAATTAGGCGTATTTCTTGACAATCACAGTGTCTGCATTACATACCTCTCCTGTATTCTATTTACCTTAGCATTTTCCATCCACCGCCATACCTTCACTCCATAAAATAAGACACTTTTCCCTAGCGACTTGGACAATTTCATTCTCCTTTTAGAGTCATCTTCGAAGAACTTCTTTCTCAGATCCCACACCTGCCTCATAATCACATTCGCCCTTCTCACACTCTCTTTCATATGAACTTCCACTTCCCCATTTCTGCAAAACAGGAAGCCTAGATATCCAAACTTTTTCAGCTCCTGCAGCTCATTTCCCTTCAAGTTCCACTCACCTCCCTTCTCCCTTCCTTTCCTGAACACAATAATCTTGGACTTTTCTACATTCAGCTCTAACCTATTCTTATTCAGGTATATTCTCACCTTTCTCTTACCTCTTTAGGGCCTCTTCGGAGTTCATTAGTAGCATTATGTCATCTGCGAATGCGAGTAACCACATTATAACCCCTCCTACCTAACTCTTGTTACCACTCCAGCCGCTTGTTGACTTTCTTACTCAAGCAATATTCATTTTCTCTAGACATCCTTCCGCTGCCTACCCGTCAACACCATCGCGTACCCTTTATGCGCCATAATCAATAGCGGAATATCTTTATAATTGTCCTACTTATCCTTATCTCCTTCCTTATATAGTGACACGATGACCAACTCTATCCACTCTTCTGGGCATCCATCGCCCCTTTATACTTTCTTCACCGCCTTCTTCGGCCTCTCGTTAAGACTTTTGGGTACTAAACTGCGTCCTCTAAACCATCCACCTCTACTGCCTTTGACTTTGAAAAAATCAAAAAATGACTCAGAAGCTTCTTGAAAAAAATCTTTCTTATTCCTTGAATGATTCTAAGCACTTTTTATTCTCTAAAATTTTTTCGTCAAGTTCATTCTTTTCGAGAAAAAAATCTGATTCATACAATTCATACAATTCGAATATTTTACTTTGTAATATTAAAGTACCAAAATGCATTATTTGATTTTATAATCACAGCTAGTTGAATATTAAAAACATTTATTGCATACAAAAATTTCAAAGCCTTTACATTATATAGTGCTAAATTTATTTCTCCGCAATAAATTAATTCAGAATTGGCTTTCTTTGCATACTGTTAAAATAATATAAATAATTTTTTCAACAAGTTTTAAGGTTATAGCTGAAGATCATTAGTAGTAAAGATGCCTAAAAGAAGTAAATGTAGTGATAAAAAAAAAAAAGAACTCAACAAGATGAAGTTGAAATTACAGAGTCTGATAATTACTTTGATGTTTCTGTAATACCAGATGATGATAATTCTGGGGAATGTGATTGTTCTTCTGAATTATAAAATAATTCTGATGATGATACTGTTGCTAGAGAAGAAATAGTCCTTAGCTTTCTGAAATCCTTTATTACCGTTATAAACTCTTTCACAAATTCTCCAAAAGACTTAGAAGAAAATCATTAGTATGACTGGGCTAATGGCTAAGAAAATAAAATACTTTTGAAAACTAGCTACCATTCGCCACTGCCCATCATACATCCTGTATACAATCCCTTAGAATCTCTCTCTCTCCTTATTTATTATCTTATCCTTCGATTTATTTCTGAAGATCTTCCCTTCCCCGTAAAGACCCACTTCGCGCCCCATCCTTGGATTAAAGTAACCGCCCAGGAACGCCAAGTCCTTCCCTGTTTCGCCTAGCAAGCGTTCCTTCCTTTCTTTAATCCTTTCCATCCCACCCTCATTGTACACTGTTACAAAGTTACATGTTGACCCTCTAACTTTACTGCCCCATTCCTAACCCCCGTTATAATTCCGCCACTAGCCCTTCCTTTCTTATTCTCTCTGAACGCCTCCTGGAACTACTGTCCCACCTTGGCAGCTTTGGCTCTAATCTATCCCATTCTTTTATCACTATTAACGTCTCCACCAGTCGAAAAACATCAAATTCTTGGATATACCTCTTGAATTTCTTATCTTTCTTCTTTACTGCAACTGTGTTTCAGCATGGCACCTGTGCTACGCCTTCATCTTGCTTCATCCCCACCCTCCTGCTCTCTACGCAATACATTTCCCTGCACTTTCTTCAACACCTTTTCCTTTTTGTTCGTCCTGCGTAGATCAAACTCTTTGCCATAAGACGGATTCTAGAATAATTATTTTTAATATTTATTTCTTCCTACGATTATATCGCTATTAGACAAATCGTCTTCAATCATTATAAAATTATCTTGTCCTTTTACAGAATTAAGCTCACAAAGATCTCGATTCCTCGATAATTCTTCAGTACCTCTTTTAGAAGGAAAGGAACTTCCTAGTACTTCAAATGGTTAGTATTATGATGAAAATCATAAATATCTTATTTTAAATTTACAAAATTAGATTCTACTATAATGAAAATGAGACAGATACTTAGACTCAATGTTGGATTTTTTCATTTTTTTTTATTTAATCACATTTTTGACATTTCTTTGCTACCTAAAATTATAATTTTTAAATTAAATTTCTCGTTTACTAGTTAAAGGGCTAAAATTTCATATAAACTCAAATTAGTTTACTATTAATTTATTATCTATTTTGAATTCAATTCCCAAAATTTAATTACATGCGCGAGTAAAAATATTTCGTCTTATGGTTCGTCTTGGCTCGTCTGGATTTCGCCTCAAAGTAGCTCTGTCTTACTGGCGAACATGGGCGAGAGTGAGGAGTCCTAAACCTAAGTCTTAAATTAATGACCAAGGTTGACGACAGGTTTTAAAGAAAAGTCAAAGCGGACTTGCATTAAGACAAGAAGTTTTATTGTAAGCCTTAGTACGAGTCTAGGTGGACCATAAGGAGTAAAAGTGCACAAAATCCAATATTGGAAAATCTTTATTTTATATTTACAAGTAAGAATAAATGCGCGACAAAAGATAAAAATGAGCCTATATTTCTTATTGCAAATTCCGATTCATCATACGTTAGTTTGTTTGTGTGCTCCTTACACTATCCCCAAACTACTTCTGGGGTAACTATAAACTATCTTCGAAGCACCCTTATTCTACCCCTAATTTTACAATATCCATCAATCTGCTGATGGTTTCTTTTTACTCCTAAATTATCTTGGGTTGTATCAAGAGATTTGAAACAAAATTTAAAACAAATTTAAGCAATCTTTAATTTATTACATTGAATAAAATAACGCGTATATTTCTAAGAAAGATTCTTCTTTTGATCTCTTTAGTAGCTTAAGGGAAAGGTTTATTTTAGAAATAAAATTTTCGGAATCGATAGCAAAAGTTTTTTTTTTCTTTCTAAATTTTTATAAAGAAAATGAACATTACAATTGTTCGAAAAAAATTTATTATTTCCGAGTTTCAAAAATACTTAGAGGGATTCGTTCGCAAACGTTTCGTTGAAGATAGAGTCAATTGATTTGATTTTAAGCAGATTTGTTTATGTATGGTTTGACGACGGGGCTGGATTTCCAGCCACCGTTTTGTTTCGATGTTGTGATTCCTGAACCTGAGTCAGCTAAAAGCGTGCCTGACGTACAATCGATCCCTGAGCCAGCACCTCTGTAAATTTTTCTATGTACCTTTACCGAAGTTCTGGTGGTTCGGAAGCCACCTTAAGCTATAGGTCCCTTCATTGTTTACTTAACTGCAACCCAGTCCGTCTATGATGAGGTTCAAGCCAGCCTTTGTCCAATATATCGGGCACACTGCTCTCATCAGATCACTTGGTTACATTATAAAAATGCGTCCGTGACTGATGATATACACTGGGACAGCTGCGCTTTAAATAATCAAAAATAAAATCCAACCCTAACCAAAAATGCCTTTGATATTTTGAGCAGTAACCATCTTAAGCCTGTCACAAAAATTAATTGTTTAAAACAACTCATTTATTTATAATAGAATAAACCATTACTAATCGCTTTTACAATCTGTAATTTTCATAACACAGGACCACATAATGGTTTTGAGAGTCTACTGGGATTTTAATAGGTATAGCTTATGTTTTCGGGGTTGCTAAACAGTCCCACAAGTTTTCTATTGTCAAACCCAAAAACCACAAACAAAAAATCTCTAAACCCACAAACCCGAAATCCACAAGCTCCAAACCCACAAAATCCAAATACACAATCTTCATATCCACAAACCCCAAACCCACAAGCTCCATATCCACAAACATACAAACCCCAAACCTAGAAACCCACAAACCTCAAACTAACAAACCCCAAACTCACAAATCTTAAACTAACAAACCCCAAATGCACTAACCACAAATTATACCAATTTCTCAATTGGTATTATAAGATGTGAGGTATTTGGGTTTGTGAAAATTGAGATTGCTGGGTTTAAGGTTTGTGGGTATAGGGTATTGTACTTTTTGGATATAGAGCTTGTGGGTTTGGGGTTTGTTGGGTTGGAGTTTTTCGGGTTTAGGTTTGTAGATATGGAGACTGTGAGCTGGGATTTTGTACGTTTGTGGATATGGAACTTATGGGTTTGGGGTTTCTGCGTTTGGGGATTGTGTGTTTGAGATTTTGTGTGTTTGTGAGTTTGGGGTGAGTGGGTTCGATTATAGTAGTTTTGTGGATATGGAGCTTGTGTATTTGGAGTTTGTGGGTTTAGAGCTTGTGGGTTTGAAGCTTGTTGGTTTGGGGTTCGTTGGTTTGTTGATATGGAGCTTGTGGCTTTGAGGCTTGTTGATTTGGAGTTTGGCGTTTTTTAGCTCTAAGGCCCGTGAAGACCCCAAAAACATTAAGTTTACCTATTAGAATCCCAGTACACTTCCAAAACAATTTTTTGGTCCTGTGTAATTGTTTATATTATCGTTTCTCTGTTTTTAATTTTCACGTAAATTTTCTGAATTGTGGTGTATCGATAATTTTCAAACTTTCTTCCGCTGTCTTAAGATGTGTTTTGTTGACATGATTATCTATATGTATAGATAAATTCCGCAAAAAACTAGTTTTAGTCGCTAAATAATTCAATTCCGGTGCGTCATTGAGAAATTTTTTAATTTCTGTGGAGGTGAAAACACTTGATTTTTTTAGTGCTTCCTTTCAATTAAATCCTCAAAAACGAGGTTAATCGAATAATTAGACCACAAACTTTTTCTTCTTCCTTTGCTGTGATATTACCGTCGGCTGCTGACAAGAATTTATCCACTTAAATGATTTCCGCCATAAAATCTTGAAATACAATGGCAGGCTTTGTAGCACTGCTACGCTGAGCGCTAGAAATGGAGAAATTTAGTATTTCTCATACTTACTTGGAACATCCACTGAGACCATTCTCAAGTGTTTTTGTCTCTTGCTTGCCCGCTAGTTATTTAGTACAGAGGAACATGATTGTTGATAATTATTTTTCTTAAAGCTTCTTTTTTCTCGTTAGAGATGCTTTCGTATTCGATTATTAGTGTGGTTCTCCAATGTTTATATTCCCTGTGAATCTCACTGAATTATTGAGATTGTACCCTCTCTTTCCACTGGAGTAGGGAGACAGGTAGCAACGTGCCTCTCGCTTGAATATGGACTACTTCCCATTTTTCCCAATTCAGTTATGTCTTCACCTTTGTGAGGACTACAACAAGTTAACGAGTTCATTATTTTTCTATCTAGTTTTTTCTATCGATGAGTTTCTCTAGCATAATTTTGTGAAGCGATTTTTCCGACTGAAGCATCTGCTAATGATGTGGGAAGTGACGAGTCGGAAGACTTATAGTCTTATACCCCTAGTCGCGTCGGGATCAATGTTTCTAAAAGAAAAATCGAGATCGACATTCCCGGAACCTACATCTGCTCTAATTTCAGAAACAAACCAAAACATTTTTCATGATGCAGTGATGACAACGTAGGTGTCGGATTCGGGGTTTCAAGCTTAGACTGCAAAGTTGATTACGCTATTTAAATCGGTAAACTAGTTGATTAAAATAAACGAGAATTTGAATAAGTGAAAACTATTAGTAATATTTAGATCGAAATTGTCTTGGATTACAATTCGGACCCTTTTCGATCAATTAGCGTGTTCTTATATCAAGAGCGTGCTAATCCCTCGCTTTCCCAAGCTGGCGGTAAGGATTTTATGAACAATGATTTACATACTTGCGGTAAACTTAAGTGTCTGTAACACCTTTTTGAGAGGCAAACAGAAGTTCCTTAGACTCTGATTTCAGTCTAGTAGGAATGAGAAACATATTGAACAAACCAGGGGATAGTTTTTGTCTAAGCATAATTCCATCAAATTTTCCGTTAATTTACCTTGTCAGCATGTTGTCTTAATAGAAGGGTATGTTCTACTTCCTGTAGACGAACTTAGAGCACCAAATATGGTAGGGATGCTAGGCTATGTGTAGTGTTGCTGGAATTAATTAGGACTTTAAGTTTGAAAGTCCGGTAAAACTAAGGCCTATACGCGGATCACACCCGCTGCTTAAGTATCATTTAAGTCCTTTGGCTTTTCTGGGTGTAGCCCTGTTAAAATTTGTATTGGATTAAAGTGGGCTCATAGTAACTGTATGAGTTTAATCACAATCAGTGATAATTTGCCGCCAGGAGAGAGGGAAAATGCAGAAAACTATCTTCCGAGTTCAGCTGGGTTTTCTACAGACGACTTTAAAGGCAGACAACCTTCTCAATGTTAGTTAAAACGCGGCGAATACATAACCTTGTTATAAGTCGCAAATGGTCACCCATTCGGGTTCTATTCGCACTCCAAATGACTTGACATCTCGAATTATGCACTTTTTTTAGGGCAAACGCTGGCCCTAATGCACTTTAAATCTTAAAAAATAAATTAATCTGAAAAAATCAGTAAAAATTACATACCTCTAAAAAATATTTTTTTCAAATTGAATGATTTATATTCTATATTCTTAAAATTAAAGAATTTGCAATTGCATCTCTTGAAAATTGTACAACAATAAATCTGTATCTTAAAAATTAAAGAATTTTTCATTTTTAATATTCACAAAAAATAATTCCGTTATTTTGATTATTTATGCATGAAATTTTGTCAATTTCGAAGATTTGCAATAAAAAAAAACTTGCATCTAGGTCTTTGCTATCATACAAATTTGGAAGAATTTATTTTTGCATTGAAGAATTTTTTATTTGGTAACTCTAAAATTCTACGCTTTTGAATTAAAATTTTTTAACATGAAGATGCTTTTAATTTTGATAATTCACTATTAAAAATTATGTGAATTTTTATTTTAACATTTAAAAATTATATAATCTTGAACTTCTTATATAAGGAATTCTCTAGTTTGTAAGATGTAGAATAGAAAATTTGACTTTAGATTTCGGAAACCATAAAAATGAAAGAACTTGTGTTTTTGGATCTCTAATATTACAGCGTTTTAAAATCTAAATCTACCAAATTTTAAATTGTCTCAATGCAATTATTTTCAATGTAATTGTAAATGTTAAAAATTTTAATGATATAAATTCAATTATTCCAAAACAAAATCAATTTACCTACCTTCAAAATATAAATTTTGAAATTAAAATAATTTAAAACTTTCAAAATTTGAGAATTCTCTATTGTAACTTCTTAGAATTGCAGAACTCTGAGTTCTCAGTTTTTAAAAAAGATTAGTTTTTTATTTCTTAAATAAGTATATTAATTAAAGTTATAAAATTTTGATGATAAACGTTTGCGCTTTTAACCATTTGAAAATTTTAGAATCCAAAACTTGACCTTTGCTCTCTACATTCAACTGAATTAAAAATTTTTTTATGTGTGAAACATAAAAATTCAAAAGTTTAAAATTGTAAATCTTCAAAATTAGAGAATTTCAAATTTTAAATCATTATTACAAAAACTTTTTAATCGTAATTCCATTATATCAAACAGTCGAAAATATAAATCTAAAATAATAAAGAATTTATAATTCTATGTTTCAAAAATTCAAAAATTTCCCATTGTTACTTCAAAATGGCATAACTTCATATTTTAAATCTCTAAACTTAAAGACTTTTTAATTTTTGCAATTGACAATTAAGAAGTTTGTCTTTCTTATCCTTTAGATTGGATTTTTTTTAATTTGGGTAAAATGTCCTGTCAGAACACTTTTATAACCTACAAATCCAAAATAAATAACTAAATAATATTATAACTATTTTAAGGCTTAATTTTTACATATTAATTTATCAATCGTGAAGATAGTCATTTGTCACATACTTTAAAAGTTTCATCTGTCCTGCACTTATTTGCAAAAGATTAATTTTTTTTGTTTTATCGTGTGACCTTTAGCAACAAATAAATTTTATTTATTCTGCATTTATTCATACTGCATTTATTAAAAATATATAATTTGGGCACTTTTTAATTTTTCTTGGTTTCGAAACTCCCGACACAATGTGGTCATACTTTTAGAAAGCTCTATTAATTATTCTCTTTTCACAGAAAAAAAATTTGATTGGCGATTAGGGAAAAAGTCAGAACCACTTCCTGTCATAAGACTTGAGTTCCCTTATTTTCTATTTTTTGATGATAACAAACATCCTTGGGTGGGCGAGTTACCCCCAGGTGTTCCACAACGTGTGATTACAGATGAAACTGGAACAAAACTCGTTGGAGTGTTCGTAGGTGGACATGCGTGCTCATTCGTGATTCAAGGATTAGAGAAAAATCAAAAAGTTGAATTGAAAATAATTAACAACATAGCCAAGGAAACTGTAAATGTAGACCCGAATCATGATGCACTTCTAAAGTTCAAGAAAAAGAGACTTCATCGGAAAAATTGCATTCGTATTGCCGAAATACCCCCACCGGGCTCACCAGCCTCCACAGGCTCACCAACCTCCACGAGTTCACCGGTCTTCGCGGGGCATTTTTAAAACGTCATTCTAATGTACCACTATTCCATACTAACTTCGGATGGTTCTTATATTTTATTGAAACTTTATAGTGAATAACAAAAGCTACTGCAAAAAAATTCAAAAATATTTCTGCGTGTCTACTACTTTTTCCCTACAAAGGTTGCGGTCACAGATTCTAAACTTTATATCCTCCTTTTCTTGCAATGCATTTATTTTTTTCCATTGTTCTTAAAATTTTTGTACATCTACTCTTCTTCTTTCCCCTTTTCAATAGTTTTATTCTTCTTGCTTATAGCTTATACCATTAATTTTACAACGTATAATCAAAATAATTTTAGTTTAAATAATTTTAGGTTGGTGAGCAGTGAAAAGGAAACGGTGGATTCTTCTAATTTTAAGGAGAACTGGTTTAGTTTTGATTTTAAAAGAATAATTTTAAGGTTTCATGATTTCAAAATATATGGTGACAGAAAAAGGATCACAAAACATTTGAAACCATTTCCTAAAATTCTGAAATTGTGTACAAAAGATTTTAAATCAAACTTTCGCGATTTTGCCATATTACATAATTTAAGAAACAAATTTAATAAGTTTGAGAAATATTCGAAACTTCTAAAACGATTAAAAAATAATTAGGACTTGTAAATATTTTTTATGCAATTTTTAAAGCCTCATGGAAATGAAAGACCTTTTTTCAGGTTCCCAGGAAAAATTAAAATAATCTTTTATTTCATAAATTAATTTTAAGAGATTATTTTAAGGGATTATTTTAAACGAGTTCAAAAATTATCAAAAAAGAATCGCAAAAATTTTAAGGAAATTTTTTAAATTTTGCAGAATAAACAAAAAATTTAGGAAAAGTTTAAACATTTTTTAGAGATTGGAAGCTTTAGAAGGTCCGACAAGAATTTAAAAATTCCTTATACACTCGTGAAAGTTTTGAATAATTTTTCATTTTGAAAAATAAGCTTTAAGATATAATTAAACCAGGTTTTTAAATATATAAGACGATTTCCTAAAATTTTCAAAATGAGTTCACAAGATTTTAAGGATGTGCTCTACCTACACTCAATCAAAAAAAGCATATCTTTAAAATGATTTATAAAATCGACAAAAAAAGATCTATTATTTATTTCCGTAAATCTTGATGAAGACTTTTAAACACATTTCAGAAAAAAATAATTCAGATTTAAAAGTTCATTTAATAGTAGTTATTTAAAGTTTATTTTTGCCTTTCTCTTTAGGGAAAAGTAAAAGTAGGGAAAGTGAAACACTAAACCTTCAAATAACTACTGATTTATAGAAATTAATACTATATCTTTTTTGTCGATTTTATAATTTATTTTAAAGATAGGCAAATTTTGAAATTGACTGTACGTAGTGTACATCTTCAAGGCAAAACGTTACAATTTCGTGAGATTACAAAATAAAAACCATTAAAAAATCGAGTAAATTCCCGAAAAATTTAATAGAATTGAAGATATTCAAAACGAATGTTAAACCTTAAAATTTTGTTCGAAGTTTAGATTTTTAAATATTTTAACACTAAACTTTACGAGCCTCTAAAAAGACTCGAATTTTGTAAATTATTTTGTAAAATCCTATAAAATAATTTTTGATCAATTTGATTGTTGCCAAAGATAAAAATTCTTCTTCTAACCTTCTTTAATATTGTATATACAAATATTTAAATATTTTAACTTCGTTACAAAGTCTATTTGATTTGAAAAATATCTTATTTAAGATGTCGTTATTTACCTGTAACAGAAAACAATATAATGTGATTTATCTTATTCCCTGTTCGTAATATATAGATATAATAATTATATTTATTATACAGCAAAAATGATTGCCGAAAATATATAACGAAATAGAATTTATAATGAATGAACAATCAAATTCCCATAAATATTTCTATGATTGAAATTTAAAATTGCCAAAAATAATGAATAAATTATTAATTAATGTTTAATTGAATGGTTTGCTTTATTTATAATTCAACGAGTAGCTCATTAATTAATAACCAAAGAACTATGTTCATCAGTTCTGAATTTTGTTTCATTCATTTGTGTATTCGTTAATCATTTTCGTATTATTTTTTATAACTTACTATAAAGAAAAAAATATATGCAGAGTTTTAAATATTTGTTTTTTAATTTGTAAGCATTTTTCCTATGGTACTGCCTGGTTTTGCAGAAGAAAATTACCACTAGCGCCACCGTGCAGCCTAAAATCTATTGGAAAAACTATACAAAGATAAGCGCTCCTTCATCTCGTGACGTTTAAGTTTATAATTGTGTTTACCTATTCCAGGAAAAGAATTTTACAGAAAATTGATAACTCTTGCGGACGAATCACAAAAATACCTATAATCTTCAGCTACACTGAGTATAAATTTGAGTTTTGTCTTATTTAAAGGCATGTGACACAGCCAAATACCTACATTACTTTTTTTGTAAATAAAATATCGAGCTGAAACTTTGGGAAATGTAATAAAGTACAATAAAGTACGTTTAGGAACTGCATTTTGGTAAGAACTTCACTGAAAATTATTTAATCTTTTTTCTGAACCTCAACATTTTTTGAACATTCGAACTTTTTTTGTACATAAAATATCGGTCTCAAACTTGGAGAAATGCAAGAGCCGAAAGAAAACTACGTTTAAGTACAAAGCTTAATAATAAAAGATGTAAAAAAATATATTACATATTTTATTATTAAGCTTTGTACTTTAACGTAGTTTTCTTTCGGCTCTTGCATTTCTCAAAGTTTGAGACTGATATCTTATGTCTAAAAAAAGTTCGAACGTTCAAAAAATGTTGAAGTTCAGAAAAAAGGTGAAATAATTTTCAGTGAAGTTCCTACCAAAATGCAGTACCTAAACGTACCTTATTGTACTCTAATAAATTTCCCAAAGTTTCAGCTCGATATTTTATTTACAAAAAAAGTTCTGAGGTTCAAAAAAACATTCAGTGAACTCAAAAACTGTGGTCGGTAATATAGGAATTTAGCTGTGTCACATACCCTTAACGGAGTAGAGGTGTGAGGGTGGAAGGTAAGTGAGGAGGTAAATAGGATTCAGGAGAGGTATATAAAGTGGACACTGTGGCTAGCAAGGAATACACCAAACTATATTGCCAGAAGGGAGACAAGAAGAATGAGTTTAGGGATTATAACAGGAAGTGGATCGTATAAATATGAGAAGAAATCTTAGGAAGAGGGAGGAGGTAAGCTAGTAAGAGAGTGTTCGAGGGAGCAGGAGTACAGAAGTGAGGGTGCGAAGACGGAGGTGGAAAGGACAACTTATTTTAGAAGAAATTGATTTTAGATACATGAAATGAGAAGGATGCACTATGAAGGAAGGGAGGTATATGAGTCGGTTCAAAAGAATGGTGTGAAGAAAGAGAAGGCAGAAGGAGAGTAGAGAGTAAGAGGTTCAAGGTTTAATGGGAACTATGTTCCCATTAAACCTGATAGATTCTAGCTTTCTAGAGAGAAAAGAATGTGTGAATTGTTCGGAAAAGGGGATGCAAAAGTAGAGCATTGGTTGGAGGAGTGTGGAAAGGTGAAAAGGAGTGGGGTAAGCATGGAGGTATTGTTGCATAAAAGGGGGACAAAAGGGCAGTAGCATGGGTGGAGGGGGTGTTGGAAAAAATGGAGAAGAAGAGAAGGAAAGAGGAAGAGAAATGGCATAGCGAAGATTGTAAATAGGAGAGGAAGTAAGTGTAAGAAAACTGTGAATATTTTAAATAGTAGATAAGTGTTAGGTGTCAGCGGCGGAGGCAGAGGCTGGCAATGCGAGGCAAAGCAAGAAAAGAACGACGTGAGTGTGTGGCGAGGCAAAGCGAGGAAGGCTAGGCTATAAAAACAAGTGGATTAGATATAACATTTAAGATATGGAACGAGAAAACAAAAAAGAATGGATTTTCCAATTCGTTCGGCTTTTCTAAACTATCGTATGCTAGATACCCTTCGATTCGAGAATACCCAGGTATTTATATGACTCGCCCTCAGCCATTGCTTCAGTTAATCCATGCATAGAAGATGGGTCCCTTGATTAACATCCTCCTTATCATCCATTTAAAACTCATGAGACATGCTAGTTAGTGTTTGCAGATTTTGTATATTTCAAAAACTTCAAGCAAATAATCATGTGGTACGGAAGGAAAGGTTTGTTTCTGGTCAGGGTATGCCATATGTACGTTTCTTTGATGGTTACCAGTTTGCGTCAAGGCGGCTGCCTCTACAGTGACTAGACCTTTACTACGCCGTGAGTTACTACAACATCCCTTTTTGTTCTTCTGTTAGAATATCATTCTTATCGTCGTGAAAATATAACCTCTTTGCAATGATAACTGTAAGACATTTATAAATTGTTGGAATACAGGCTATCTATATAATGTCCGGACCATGTCCGGACCTGGAGCTTTTTGTGACTTGCTCTTTCAAAACCTTTGAAACATCTCAAGTAGTAATCTTAGTCAGCTTCGCTTCTGGATTATTATATGACCTTTTCTTCTTAATTTGTGTCCACACAGTGTCCACACAGTGTCCAAATTTGCTTCTTTTAGTTTCTTTCCAAATAAAAGACCAGCAGTTGGCCATGTTTTCCCATTGCGGGACTTCGGTGTCGTGTTGGTTATTTTGCTTTACACTCAGTTCAGGATAAACCTTTCTTTGTCTATCTACAAGGTTAACAGTGGGTATGTGAAGAAGAACAACATTCTAGTGGTAAAATAAAAAATGGTATTCCGCGGCCACAAACTGTGAAAAAATGCATGCATTGTTTTGTCAAAGAAAGAAAACAAATTACAGTCTGTCAAGTTAAAGCGTGGGTGGCTTTACTCGCAGTCGGTAAGGTGTATCGACATGATTTTGGTGTCAAAATATTAAGAAGAGCTCC
>NC_046657.1:23647589-23660395 GCF_010883055.1 Belonocnema kinseyi | reverse complement strand
CTATTCACCTACATAACAAGATGAGAATTGAAAGCAAACTGAATGTTAAATCAAAAAGCATGAAAGAGGGAGCTCTTCTTAATATTTTCACACCAAAATCATCTCGATACACCTTACCGACTGCGAGTAAAGCCACCCACGCTTTAACTTGACAGACTGTATCGTAAAATCTCTATCGAAATTTAGGGGGTCACGTTGCTCCATTACATCGATTTTTTACAATAACTATTGACGAAGTAAGGTCAAGAACCTCAAACCGTTTAATCTAGCGCGATCTGTCTGCAATAACAGTGCCCATTACACCAGTAATTTAAAAGGTTATCAAAGATGATCCTAAAGTAACGCATCTGCACAATTCTAGTGATGGTCCAACCACACAGCACCAGAACTAATCTATTTTCGTTCATAATTCTACATATCTGAACAAACCGTTTAACTAAATTGATGACGTAATATATAATTACATAGATGTTGGACGTAGTATAAGTGCAGATGACGGAGTCCGTGGTACCCTAAAGGGAATTGCAGATCAAGTGGTCACTTATGATAATGAAGTTGTATATGTCCGTAGTTTCTTTAAAGTTAGTCAAGATAAATCGGGGAATATTTTCCTGCAAGTCGTCACTTCCGAAGACATGAGAGAAGCTACAAAGCATCTCCTACACAATGTGCAAATCTTTAAATTTCAGATCAGTAGATTTAGAGGAAGAATAAATAAAGATTATTCATTTGTTTAACGAAACGAGCTGTTATGATTATTCTTCAAGTGACCGAAGAGCACATGATAGTATAGGGAAACCCTGGTCATTAGAATCCCAAGTGCCATAACCGAAAGTTCTACCTGGAAAATTAAAATACCAGCTGGCAAATTCAAAATATCCATGAGACGTTTCTGGGATATTCGAATGTCCAAATTCGTGTATATAAAAAATTTTAATATTCTTGGGGTTATCCCTGGGATATTCTTAGGAAAATCTAGGGGATATAATTAATATTTTTGATGGGGAAAACGTAAAAAATAGAACAGTTTACTAAAGCGACGAAAAGGTGTAATATTTTTTAATCAATTGGAAACATTAGAAGGCTGTATTCCGCTTTTTCAACGTGGCCCAGATTGTTTTAATTTTCAAAATATTGCCTTCTAATTGTTTGATCAAAATTTAGGAAAAATAAGAACTTTTTACAATTTTAAAACTATAATGAATGAATATAAGGTCAGTATCGATTAATAAAGTAATTATATCTCGAGGTCCTGTATCCTCATGTGCTACTTTTAAACCAAATTCTGTTTCCGGTTGTAATAATTTCTTTCTGTTGTACAGGTTTCTTCTTGTCCATGAAAATATGCAATTGTCTTATAATTTTATAGGACAGAAAGAAAATTGCTAATTCGATTACTCGAGATAATTGCTAACTTAATAGTGGAAAGCAAACAATTCCTCGATACAAATAAATAAAATTTAGGACTGTAAATAATAATTTTAAAAAGGTTTAAAAAATGTTAGTCGCTAAAAATAGAAAATTCTAATCAAATCACGCCCTGTCCCAAATTAAAAAATTGCCTTTTAATCGTTTGAACAAAACTGAGAAAATTAAAATTTTTTTACAATCTTCAAATTGCGATGAAATAATGGACTCAAAATTGATAACAATTTTTGAAAATTGAAGGTGTGGTTGTGAAGTGAGCTAAATTAGGACGCTAAAAAAATGTTATAAAAAATTCAGCTATTTTACCTAATTTAAAAACATTTTTGGAAACCTTATCTATATATTTATTTATTTCATTTTACGTAAATTAGGCATAAAATATAGAAAAAGTTTTCATAAAACAGCACAAAATAATTGGGTGCTTGGCTAGTGCGTTTTCCATATAATTATGATTAAATTTTTCAGGAAAAACATATTTTCATCATATACGATTTTGTCTTTTGAAATAGCCTTCTAAAATTTAAGATTGAAATAACAGAAGATAAACATGTTTTCATGATAATGTCAATAATAATTTCAATCATTTTCGCGGCTTCGGAGTGGAAAAATAAGAGTGTAAGATAGTCTGCAGCCTTAATATATGGCCTTCCTAAATTTTTAGTCGGCAGTAATTTATGACCAAGGGGTCCAAGGGGCTTGGTAAGAAACGCTGTTAGCTAAACCGAGTGGCGCAGTTGGCAATCTAACAAGCGGAAGGCCATACCTTAAAGTGGTGGTATGTCAAGATTCCAGTATACTATTTGTCAGTGTAGTTACATTTTTTGACTATACAATTTCTGTAAAATCTTTATAAGTGGAATAGATTTATTTAACAAAAATGTGGAGACTCGCTGCCACTCTCTGTTTCTTATCAGTTATGCACGATGTCGGTAAGTACAATGTAATTAATATAAGGTGTAAAATATGAAACCATGCAAATTATAATCGACTTTTTTCACTCAGCCTAAACTGCTCAGGAAAAATAAATTAACGGGGAATAATTTTTAAAAAATACTTTAAAAGCCTCCATGAACTTTGCTTTGCGGCAAACAAGAATTAGAGCAGAGCTTATATTTGCATAAGCTTTGAATTATGTAATTTAATTCCTGAATCTGCTATTCGCCCGAAGGCAGTAAAGAATTTTAATGTACCTAATTAATTTCAATCTGTCTAAAGGAATTAATTTTAGAGCTAGCCAATTCATTTTACTTCGCAAAATTATTCGCGAAAATTCACCCCGATTCTACTCAGTCACTTGTTTTTTACTAGACGTTCTATGAATCTACAAATTAGTAAAATTCTAATGACCGTTAACATTGAAACTTTTCAATTTGTAAGATTTAGTATAAAAAATTCAACTTTTAATTTTCAAAATCATCCAAATTTGTACATCTTTAAAATTACAAAGTTTTAGATTTGCAAATAGTCATGATTAGAAAATTTGCAAGTTTTACTTTTTAAAATTAAACTGTTCCGGCCTGCTGCGGCCCCACATTCTCATTGAGAGCTTCGCGCTCGGCTCGCAAGCTTGAGCACGCCTAGGGCGCGCGACTGTTTTTTCTCGCGCTTTATAATTTGTTCACATTTATGCCCAGCCATTTTTTAATACAAAGTCAAAACATCGGAAGCCGTAATTTGGTGATTGTGAATTCTCTTTTGTGAAAGCTCTTGCGGCTTTAACAAACAAATTCTCATCACATCTCATGCTCCGCACTCGATTTTTTCCAAAATTCGAACTTTTCCACTTTATGTTCAACTTTATTATAACAAATGTATATTGCATTTATTTTTGTGTCATTATCTCATTTTTATAATTCACAAAGTAGTGTTTTCTATTTAAAAAATGTCAATAAACATTTTATTAAAACTTGTGTCATTTTTCCAGGAACATAATTCGTTTATTTCAAATGTTATTTTTTAATATTCAAGCGATCTTGTTCTTTCTTGTTAGGCCTTAAAAAAGTGTGCCAAAGCAGAATCCATTCAGATAAATCTTTCGAAAATTATCGAGCCAACGCGATTCAAACTACAAACAGACAGACACTGTTATAAAACTCGTTTTTTCTGAATCAGGCAATTTCAAAACGTAGATATTTAATGAAAACCGAGAAATTCAAATTTTACATAAAATGAATACCTTCTCCTTAGGATGAAAATGTTTTAAAAAGTAAGAAAGGGCACGGCGATTCTCAACCAAGTTCAACGTGAAAAACTAGTTACTAATGGATGTTATACAGATAATGTAAGCACGAAACTAAAATAACCCTTTAAAAGCTTTTTTAAAATTTTGAAATTCTACTATGGAACAATAGTTTTTTTCTCAATTTTTAATTTATTTTAAATGCAATTTACTTTGCATGAAAAATAAAGTAAAAAAACAAATCCGTCATAAAGCTTAACCTAATAATTTTACAAAAACATTTCGTCAGACTTTCTTGCTTCATTTGTAATGCAAAGTAACTTACATGTAACATAAACTAAAAATGTAGAATAAAAACATTTTAAAATGTTTTTAATTTAACTTTAAAACAAAGCATTCTAACGAATATTTTCGTTTGCTGCATCCCTTTCCTTTAGGGAAAAGTTACAATTCTTATTTAGTCCTAATGATGAAGACCTCGTTTTATTCTTTAAAGAATTCTCTACAATTCTATTTGGGTGGCCTTAATTAAAATTTAAAATATGATTGTTTATAAGAATAATAACTGTATGATTTCTCAATTAATGTTTCCAAATAAAGTTAACCCAAATAGAAATTTAAAGAATCCTTAAAAGAATAAAATGAGGCCTTGATCATTAGGATTAAATAAAAATGGTAACTTTTACCTAAAAAGAAAGGAAAAACTAAACCTTCAAGTAGTAGTACCTTTTGTTGTCCTCTAACATGTGTTGCCAAACACAAGCTCTCCCTTATCTCACATTAACTTTCAGAAATTCTCCACACCTTAATGTCTCTAAACCTCCTTTCCCTTTCTACCTTTTCCCTTTATATTTTCTAGCACTTAGCAGAATCCTTACTTTCCTTCCTCCTAAACCATCCGAATACATTTTCCTACCTTATCCTAATTTCATTTTTTCTCTGACGCACAGATATTCTCACTCACATTTCAAAACACTCCCTTTCTTGACATATTCTTTCACATAACCCGAACACCTTGCTCTGCTTTTCACTTTCACTTTTAGACTTCTTCCCCACTCTCTTCTTCTCCTCTCTCTCTCTCTCTCTTCGTCCCAGTGATCTTCTTCCTTCTCCTCCAGCCGAACCACCTCCATTCTGCCTTCCCTCTCGTTCCATTTCCAGATGATCTCTCCTAATTTGGCTTTCATGTATTTGATTCTTACAGCAACTCCTGCATGCTCCAGCCTTCCCTTCTCTCTCCGCAGCCACTCTTCCACCAGCTCCTCTCTCTCCGGCCAGTCTTCGTCTATCCACAACCCTGTATTCTTTAACTTCGCCCTTGCCTCCAGTATCTCTAATTTAGTCTTCATAGATTTTAGTTTGAGTATCAGACCATCGTCTATCTTTCACGACTGCTCCACTTTCGCCACCCTCTGTGTGTGCGCCGCTAAGCTCCCCACTACACTTACTACCACACAGTCGTCACCACTGACCCCCAGTATTTTCAGATTTCTCCTTCTTGCTGCTCTTTCCTCCTTCTCCACCGCCCACTCTTCCTTCGTCAGAGCTCTTGGACGATTCCTCCACGTGCTCTTGTACTCCTCCTCCGTCTGACAGCCCACTTCTCTAATTTCTGCTTCCATTCCCTCAGTGGATAGCTCTCCTTCTTTTCTCGTCTCCGCTGCATTCTCCTTCCCCAATAGCCGATCAACTTTCCTATTGAGCTCCTGAACGCTTATCTGCAGTTTTGTCATTTCCTTCATTACTTTCTCCCTTTCTCTCTTGCTCTCCATGTTCACTTGCTCCCTCTCTTTCTCCCATTCCACTTTTATCTTTTCCCACCACACCTCCATTTTCTTTTTTCTTTTCTCCTCGTCGCCACTCATCGTTCTGTTCAGCTGTTGCTCACAAACTTTAATTCCTCTTCCACTTTATCTCTCTTTCTGTCCGCTGTGACTTCTTTCTAACACACTCTGCTTCCCACTGCTGCAGTCAAGCTAACGTTTCGTCTCAGCTGACGCTCTCTTTCCTCGACTATCACCAACGCCTTTTCCCCTTGTCCTTCCGGTTCGAACCCTAATCTCAAAACTCGTACGTGCCTAGTTTTCACTTTCTCCTTACACCTTCTCCACAGTATCCTTCACCTCACCTTCACTTCCTCCTTATTACAGTCACTTCATCTCCTTTTTCCTTACTTCACCAGGTCACTCCTACTCACATTACCGCTTTTTATCCGCCACAAATTATTACTAAATTTTTTTTTGTGTCGATTTTATAAATCATTTTAAAGATAGGCAAATTTTGAGATTGATTGTACGCAGTGGACATCCTCAAAGCAAAATGTTACAGTTTCGTATGATTACAAAATAAAAACCATTACAAAATTAAGTAAATTCTTACAAAATTTAGTAGAATTGAAGAGATTCAAAACGAATGTTAAACTTTAAAATGTTTTTTGAGGTTTATATTTTTAAATATTTTAACACTAAACTTTACGAGCTTTAAAATAATTTCGAAAGTTTTGAAGCGAATAAAAAATTTTCTTAAAATTTCTAAAAAGAGAACATTTTAAGGGTAATTTTTTTAAAATATTGAATGATATTTTAAAATTTTGAGAAAAAAATGAGTCCGTTAAAATATTTCCAGGAATTCATTACGTTATAAATCGATTAGAAATATTTGTAAACTGAGAAACATTTTCGAAAATTTATTAAATATTTCTTTTCAACTTCTAAAAGTCCTGAACATCCTTTAAAAAGTCTTGAATGCTGTATAATATTTTGTAAAATCCTATAAAATAAAAAAATGTCTTTAAAATCTTCTAGATTTTTTTTACACGTCTGAAATATAAATATAAAGTTTCTTAATTTTCTCAAGAATCTAATAACACTTACTTACTTGTTCTCAATTTCCTGAATTAGCTTTGAACGTGAATTTATTATAACAATTCAGAAAATAATTTGTGATAGATTTGATTGTTGCCAAAGTTAAAAATTTGTCTTCTAATCGTCTTTCTTTAAGAGTGGCTATACAAATGTCAAATTATTTGAACTTCGTTACAAAGTCTATTTGATTTAAAAAGTATCTTATTCAAGAGCTTGTCATTTAGCTGTAATAGAAGACAATAATATATGACTTATCATATTCCTTGTTTGTAATACATAGATATAATAATTACATTTATTATACAGTAGGATTATATTATGAAATGGCAATATAAAGAAATTAGTTCATTATTACTATATTAAAAAATGTTTGAATATCTGGAACTAATACAAAATAACGAAAAAACGAATAACAGATTAGCAAAAAATATTGCCGAAAATAATGAATAAATTATTAATTAATAATTAATTAAATGGTTTGCCTTATTTATAACTTAATGAATAGCTCATTAATTAATATCAAATGAACTATGTTCAGCAGATCTAAATTTTGTTTCATTCATTTGTGCATCCGTTAATTTTTTTCGTTTTATTTTTTGTAACTTACTTGCTATAAAGAAAAAAATATATGCAGGGTTTTAAATATTTGTTTTGTAATTTGTATGCATTTTTCCTATGCTATTGCCTGGTTTTGCAGAAGAAAATTAATGCTAGCGCCACCGTACGGTCTAAAATCTATTGGAAAAACTATACAAAGATAAGCGCTCCTTCGTCCCGTGACTTTCCAGTTTATAATTGGGTTTACCTATTCAAGGAAAAGAATTTTACAGAAAATTGATAACTCTCGCGGACGAATCACAACAATACCTATAATCTTCAGCTACACTGAGTATAAATTTGAGTTTTGTCTTATTTAACGGAGCAGAGGTGTAAGGGAGGAAGGTAAGTGAGGAGGTAAATAGGATTCAGGAAAGGTATATAAATTGGACACTGGGGTTGGCTAGGAATCCACCGAACTATATTGTCAGGAGGGAGACAAGAAGAATGAGTTTAGGGATTATAACGGGAAGTGGATCATGTAAATATGAAAAGTTTTTGGAAGAAGGAGGAGGTAAGCTGCTAAGGGAGAGAGCGCAATATTTGTGTGAGAAAGGAGAGCAACGAAGTCAGAAATTTATATCGAGAATGAGATGTAGTTTCATAGACGATCCTGATAGATTCTGGCTTTCTAGAAATAAGAGAATGTGTGAGTTGTGCGGGAAAGGGGATGCAAAAGTTGAGCATTGGTTGGAGGAGTGTGAAGAGGTGAAAAGGAGTGGGGCAAGCATGGAGGTATTGTTGCATAAAAGGGGGACAAAAGGGCAGTAGCATAGGTGAAGGGAATGTTGGGTAAAATGGAGAAGAAGAGAAGGAAGGAGGAAGAGGAATGGAGAAGCAAAGATTGTAAATAGAATAGGAAGCAGGTGTAAGAAAACTGTGAATATTTTAAATAGTAGATAAGTGTTAGGTGTTAGCGGCGGTGGCAGAGGCTGGCAATGCGAGGCAAAGCGAGAAAAGATCGACGTGGGTGCGTGGCTAGGAATACACCGAACTATATTGTCAGGAGGGAGACAAGAAGAATGAGTTTAGGGATTATAACGGGAAGTGGATCGTGTAAATATGAGAAGTTTTTGGAAGAAGGAGGAGGTAAGCTGCTAAGGGAGAGAGCGCAATATTTGTGTGAGAAAGGAGAGCAACGAAGTCAGGAATTCATAGCGAGAATGAGATGTAGTTTCATAGACGATCCTGATAGATTCTGGCTTTCTAGAAAGAAGAGAATGTGTGAGTTGTACGGGAAAGGGGATGCAAAAGTTGAGCATTGGTTGGAGGAGTGTGAAGAGGTGAGAAGGAGTGGGGCAAGCATGGAGGTATTGTTGCATAAAAGGGGGACAAAAGGGCAGTAGCATGGGTGGAGGGGGTGTTGGATAAAATGGAGAAGAAGAGAAGGAAGGAGGAAGAGAAATGGAATAGCGAAGATTGTAAATAGGAGAGAAAGTAAGTGTAAGAAAACTGGGAATATTTTAAATAGTAGATAAGTGTTAGGTGTCAGCGGCGGAGGCAGAGGCTGGCAATGCGAGGCAAAGCAAGAAAAGAACGACGTGAGTGTGTGGCGAGGCAAAGCGAGGAAGGCTAGGCTATAAAAACAAGTGGATTAGATATAACATTGAAGATATGGAATGAGAAAACAAAAAAGAATGGATTTTCCAATTCGTTCGGCTTTTCTAAACTATCGTATGCTAGATACCCTTCGATTCGAGAATACCCAGATATATATATGTCTAGCCCTCAGCCATTGCTTCAGTTAATCCATGCATAGAAGATGGGTCCCTTGATTAACATCCTCCTTATCATTCATTTAAAACTCATGAGACATGCTAGTTAGTGTTTGCAGATTTTGCATATTTCAAAAACTTGAAGCAAATAATCATGTGGTATGGAAGAAAAGGTTTGTTTCTGGTCAGGGTATGTCATATGCACGCTTCTTTGATAGTTACAAGTTTGCATCAAGGCGACTGCCTCTAAAGTGACACTCGCCAGGTACTAGTACCAAAAGTTGGCACCATGTCCGGACCTCGAGCTATTTAGTGACTTGCTGTTAATCTCAAGCTGTAATCTTAGTCAGCTTAATTTCTGGATCATTATT
This sequence comes from Belonocnema kinseyi, assembly GCF_010883055.1. NCBI lineage: Eukaryota > Metazoa > Arthropoda > Insecta > Hymenoptera > Cynipidae > Belonocnema > Belonocnema kinseyi. Next base: position 23,651,241 of record NC_046657.1, on the reverse strand, counting down.
TGATATTTTCTTCTTAATTTGTATCCACACAGTGTCCAAATTGCTTCTTTTAGTTTCTTTTCAAATAAAAGACCAGCAGTTAGCCATGTTTTCCCATTGCGGGACTTCAGTGTCGTGTTCGTTATTTTGCTTTAAACTCAGTTCAGGATAAACCTTTCTTTGCCTATCTACAAGGTTAACAGTGGGTATGTGAAGAAGAACAACATTCTAGTGGTAAAATAAAAAATGGTATTACGCGGCCACAAACTGTGAAAAAATGCATGCATTTTTTAGCCAAAGAACGAAAACAAATTATCGAAAAATCTTTATCGAAATTTGGTCACGTTGCTCCATTACATCGATGTTTCACAATATCTATTGACGAAGTAAGATCAAGAACCTCAATCCGTTTAATTAAATGCGACCTGTCTGCAATAACAGTGCTCATTACACCAATAATTCAAAATTTTATCAAAGATGATCCTAAAGTAACGCATCTGCACAATTCTAGTGATGGTCTAACCACACAGTACTAGAACTAATCTATTTTCGTTCTTAATACTACATATCTGACCAAACCGTTTAAGTAAATTAATGACGTAATGTATAAGTACAGATGACGGAGTCCGTGGTACCGTAAAGGGAATTGCAGATAAAGTGGTCACTTATGATAATGAAGTTGTATATGTGAGCAGTTTCTTTAAAGTTATTTAGGAAAAATCGGGGAATATTTTCATGAAAGTCGTCACTTCCGAAGACATCAAAGAAGTTACAAAGCATCTCCCAAAGTTCTACCTGGGAAATTAAAATACCAGCCGGCAAATTCAAAATTCCTACCTCCGAAACTAAATATAAAGAACCCTGATCTCAAAAAAACTTTTTTATAAAATTGTTTTAATTATTTTCTAGGAATAATTGCTCTATTGCTGAATTGGAATTAATTTAAGACATTTACTTTAATTCAAAATTAACTAAAATTCAATAAAACTTCAATCAATCATATTTTTATGTTTAAAAAACAAAGAAATTTTATTTCTACCTAATTTTTAGTGTTTAAATTATATTTAAATAAACTTTTTATATATCTGGTATACATTTTACATTATACCATTCCTGATTGGTGAAAATTTAATTGTATTCTTTTACTTTATTTAGAAATTGTTCTTTTTGCAGGAAATGTGGAAAATGGGTGCGACGTCAAAAGGTTACACAAACCTTTCAAATAAATTTGTATTGTAAATACTTTATAAGTTCTTGTTTCAATGTTGATTAACCTAATTTGCAAACACACACAAATTATTTTTAAACAACATTTTTTTAATTTACTTTTTCCGAAAGTTCTCTCTGTGTTACGAATTATCCATATCCCAGGGATGTCCCAAGAATATCCGGGATATCCATGAGACGTTTCTGGGATATTCAAATGTCCAAATTCGTGTATATAAAAAATTTTAATATTCTTGGGGTTATCCCTGGAATATTCCTAGGAAAATCTAGGGGATATATTTAATATTGTTGATGTGGAAAACTTAAAAAATAGAACAGTTTACTAAAGCGACGAAAAGGTGTAATATTTTTTAATCAATTGGAATAATTAGAAGGATGTATTCCACTTTTTCAACGTGGCCTAGACTGTTTTAATTATCAAAATATTGCCTTCTAATTGTTTGATCAAAATTTAGGAAAAAATAAGAACTTTTTACAATGTTAAAACTATAATGAATCAATATAATGTCAGTATAGATTAATAAAGTAATTATATCTCGAGGTTCCGTATCAAAAAATATATAAATTGTATAAAATTGCTAATTCGATTATTCGAGATAATTGCTAACTTAATAGCGGAAAGCAAATAATTGCTTGATAAAAATAAATAAAATTTAGGACTGTAAATACTAATTTTAAAAAGGTTTGAAAAATGTTAGTCGTTGAAAATAGAAAATTGCAATCAAATAACGCCCTGCCCCAAATTAAAAAAATTGCCTTCTGATCGTTTGAACAAAACTGAGAAAATTAAGATTTTTTTACAATCTTCAAATTGCGATGAAATAATGGACTCAAAATTGATAACAATTGTTGATATTTTACCTCATTTAAGAACATTTTAGGATACCTTAACTGCATATTTATTTATTAAACCGAGTGGCGTAGTTGTCAATCTAATAAGCGGAAGGCCATGCCTTAAAGTGGTGGCATGTCAAGATTCCAGTATACTATTCTCAGTGTAGTTACATTTTTTGAATATACAATTTCTGTAGAATCTTCATTAGTGAGATAGATTTATTCAAAGAAAATGTGGATACTCGCTGCCATTCTCTGTTTCTTATCAGTTATACACAATGTCGGTAAGTATAATGTAATTAATATTAAGTGTAAAATATGAAACCATGCAAATTATAATCGACTTTTTTCACCCAGCCTAAACTGCTCAGGAAAAATAAATTAACGGGGAATAATTTTTTTTAAATACTTTAAAAGCCTCCATGAACTTTGCTTTGCGGAAACGAAGAATTAGAGCAGAGCTTAAATTTGTATAAACTTTGAATTATGTAATTTAATTCTTAAATCTGCTATTCGCCCGAAGGCAGTAAGGAATTTTAATGTACTTAATTAATTTGAATCTGTCTAAAGGAATTAATTTGAGATTTTCTACTCAATTACTTGCTTTTTACTAGGCGTTCTCTAAATCTACAAATTAGTCAAGTTCTAACAACTGTTAACATTCAAACGTTTCAATTTGTAAGATTTAGAATAAAAAATTCAAGTTTTAATTTCCAAAATCACCTAAATCTGCCCGCTGCGTGCCCACATTCTCATTGCGAGCTTTGCGCTCGGCTCGCAAGTTTGAGCGCGCCTAGGGCGCGCGACTGTTTTTTCTGGCGCTTCGCGCTTGATAATTTGTTTACATTTGTGCCCAGCTATTTTTTAACTCAAGGTCAAAGCATCGAAAGCTGTAATTTGGTGATTGTGAATTCTCTTTTGTGAAAGCTCTTGCGGCTTTAACGAACGCATTCTCATTAAATCTAATGCTTCGCAATCGATTTTTCCCAAAATTCAAACTTTTCCACATTACGTTCAATTTTATTGTATCAAATGTATGTTACATTTATTTTTGTGTCATTCTCACATTTACAATATTTTAAATGAAAAATTCTGTAATTTTGATGCTTCACATTGAAATTTTCTTTGATTTAGAAAATTTGGAAATAAAAACTTGCCTTGATTATAAAAATCATCTAAATCCATTATTTTGTATGCATACATTTTTAAATTCAAAAATTTTAATTTATAGGTGTCCAAAAAATGAAAATTAAAGAATTTTTTATTGTATTATACAAAAGAACTTTAAATTTTAAATCTTTAAAATTCAAGAGTTTGTAATTCTCATAATTTACAATTTAAAATTCGAAATTCTATAAACCTGCTGATTCAATTAGAGACAAAGGAGCCACTAAAGAAAATTCGAAAATTACTATTTGAATTAATCAAAATGTAGATTAATTCTTTACTCAGAAACTATTAAGTTTTTTTGTGAGTTCTACCGTGTTCTTTATCAAGTTTATCAGAAATTTTAAAAACGACTATAATTAACAAAACCTAGAGAATTTTTTTTTTCCTTGGAATTATAAATTTCACATTCATTATGAAAACACTGCAATATGAATAAATAAAT
>NC_046657.1:23619018-23647489 GCF_010883055.1 Belonocnema kinseyi | reverse complement strand
ATAATAATAATAAATAAATATATAATAAAATAGAAAGTGGAAATTCTTGTCGATTTTACTAAGATTCGCAAACCTTCATTTGAAAATATTCTTTAAAAATAATTTTTGTGGCCACATAGGAAAAACTTGTGTTCTCAGACTATAAATTAATTTGAAGATGGTTCAAGCTGGTGAAGATTAGACTCGAGTTTTCTGTAAATTTTAATACGAAAAATTAATGATTCACTAATCCTTATAAATTTATCTGGTTCTTTTGCAGAATTACACGCAAAAAAATCTCAATTCCTCAATGATGCTTCAGTACCTCTTTTAGGAGGGACGCAAGGCCATATTGCTTCAGATGGTTAGTATTTTTATAAAAAATAATTTTTTATTTTTTACTTATTCATTCTTTGAATTTCTTAGCTACCTAGAGTTATAATTTTAAAATAGAATTTCACATTTATTAGTGTCGTTAAAGTGGCTGAAATTTCACATAAAATAATTGTAGTATTAATTCAATTCGAATTTTAATTTACATTACAAATATTGATTACCTAGCCTCGTTATCGCGCTTTAATTAAATAAAAAATCTGTGCTAGCGTCTCAAACCACAGCGCAAGATAATAAATGTATGTGTGAACATATTAAATAGAAGTCAACTTAAGCTGAAATCATACACAAAAAATAAATGTATGACAATTTCACAATTGAGCACAAGGTTTGGGTTGTAATTTAAACGCATTTCAAACCTGTACTATATATTTTTTAGTAGTGGTAAAAAGCATATGGGAAAATCATAAATATTATTTAAAGATGAAACAAAAGCCACTTTTACGCTAATTTGTTGCTGAATTTAGGGCAGCAAATTAGGAAAAAAAGCAAACAGAGAAAACGAGAAACACTCCCTTATATTTATGAATATGTTCATGATTAATTTTAAACATTTGTAAAGAAACAAATAACGTTTATCTAAATTAAAGCAGCCAAAAGATTACAAAGTAACAAACAAACAAAAATTCTTTAACCTAAGCTAAACCACCATATCCATACGCTTCTGAGGTCGCTGAATCCGAATCCTGGGTCAGTTTGATCTTACCAGGTCAATATCAAGGTCAATTAAGGGTCAAAATAGAGCACACCATTGGAAACTCTTAGATGCTTGGGGTTTCCAAATCTAAATCCGAGGTCAGATTGAACCCATCAGGTCAGAATAAAAGCCAAGTGAAGGTGAAAATGAGAAAAAGAAAAACAATTGAATTGGCGTGAACCACTATTTTAAGACGTTTTTGAGGTCGATAAATCCGCATCCGGGATCAGTTTCACCCCATTCGGTCGGAAACAAGGTCATCCCAAAATCTCTACATTGAGACGTTTTTAGAATCGCTGAATCCGAAACCGGGCTTAGTTCGAGACCATAAAGTTGGATCCAATGGCTTTCTTAATTTTAACCTTATGATAGCCTTCATGCCGGCTTGATGGGGGTGAAAATGACCCCGGATTTTGATTTGGCGACCCAAAAAATATCTTCCAGTAGTTATTTGCGTTGATTGAATAGTTGTTTCTTATTTTGACCTTCACTTGACCTTGATCCTAATCTTATTGGGTAAAAATGATCCCGGATTCCGATTAAGCTACACCAAATAAGTCTGACAGTAGGAGACCATAAAGTTGGATCCAATGGCTTTCTTAATTTTAACCTTATGATAGCCTTCATGCCGGCTTGATGGGGGTGAAAATGACCCCGGATTTTGATTTGGCGACCCAAAAAATGTCTTCTTGTAGTTATTTGCGTTGATTGAATAGTTGTTTCTTATTTTGACCTTTACTTGACCTTGATCCTAATCTTATTGGGTAAAAATGATCCCGGATTCCGATTAAGCTACACCAAATAAGTCTGACAGTAGACCTTTTCACCGACACATTTTTTTCTTTAATTTTAACCTTAACACACCTTGATCCTGACCTAATGGGGTCAAAATGATCCCAGATTTAAATTCAGCTACCACAAAAACGTATATTTACGATGTTTAGCTCTGGTTGCAGAATGTTTTTTATAGGGCTGTGTTATAGAGAAATTTAATAGGGTTGATCAGAAAGTCTGCACACCGATACTTGACCCGGCCGAGTCGATCATTTAAGGGTTACTTCTTAGAGTCAGAAAACGGGATCCAATTTTCCGGTCGCACGGATCAATATTTTTGTCTGTGTTTCTTTTCTTCGTTATCTATATATTAATCTGGTTTGCTGACACGAGCCAGATTTTTTAAAAATGTTTATATTTTGTTTAATAATCAAAAACGTAAGTAAAATAGCAGTGATGCTCAGTGTTACTTGCTTTGAGTTCCCTACGCTTCCTGTTGGACTCTTGCCAAATCAGAATCAAATTATTCTGACCAAATGACATTTATTTTATTTATATAATTAGAAGAAAGTAGAGAAAACATTCATAAAAATCGGTTAATATTTGCAGTAATAATTGAAATGTTAAAGTGCATACAAAAGTATAGCTGTGCCGAAAAATTGACATCTACTTCCTAAATCTGTATTAGAAGTAATAGATTTAAACCTTGTGTACAGTAAAAATTAATGAATTACTTGACTAATTCATTAGAAATGTAAATGAAAAATTTGTGGAAAAACAACAAAAGGTAACCAAAAAATTATAAGAAGAAGTAATTCACCCAAAAGAGAGAGACATTTATTATTAATTTTTTTATAGAACGTTTATTTTTGTTTGAATCGTAGAAGATAACATTAACAATAAAATATTAAATTTGTTGGAAAAGGAAAGATTGTATGGGAAAAACTGATCTAATTTGAATCCATATACCGAAAAAATTCAATCAGTACACACGGTCCCAAATAAGAAAGTTTTATTTATGATAATTCACTATTAAAAATGATGCAAAATCTTATTCTAACATTTAAAAGATCTGTTATTTTTATCTGTTTATATTAGAAATTTTCTTAGTTTGTAAGATTTAGGAATTTTAAATCGCAGGTTGTAGCAATAAAATTATTTCCAATGTAAGTGTAAATGTTAAAAATTTAAATCATCTGCATTCAGATTTATCAAGAAAAAGTCAATTACCTACCTTTAAGTTATAAATCTTAGAATTTGAAGAATTTTAAAAATTCAAGAATTTTCAATTGTGATTGAAAAATTTCAGAAATTTAGATTTTAAATCTTTAAGTTTGAAAAATTTTTAATTATATGAATTTCCAATGAAAAATTGTGTATCTTTCATGGTATACATTGAAGAAAATTTCTTAAATTTGGAAGATTCAGAATTGAAATTTGACTGTTGATTTAGAAAATCATTTCAAGTATAAAAGTTGTATTTATTCATCTAATAAATTGAAGAATTTAAATTTGCTGACTACAAATAAAAAAATTAAGTAAAGTGTCATGTCCGACTACAGTTCCAACCTCCAAATGCAAATAAATATTTGCCAAATAACCTTAAAACCATATTTTAACACTTAATATTTTCGTATTAATTAATCTGAACATACAATAATAGAAGATTTTAAAACGCTAATATCAAAATTAAACAAATCATTTATCATTTGCATCTTTTTATAATACCATAATTTGAACAAATTTAATTTAGGCCCATTTTAATTTCGGTTGCATTCTAAAATCACGGAGTAAAGGAGTCAAATTTTTGGTAATCACTATTCCATACTTTTTTACAGCACCAAATTTAAATTCGCCTCGAGAAAAGAAGTCAGAATCACTTCCTGTCATAACACTCAAGTTCCATCATGCCCTATGTTCTGATGAAAAAAAGCGTCCTCAGGCTATCATGATAGACTCAGGCGTTAGACACCTTGTGATGACAGATACAACTGGAACGAAACTTGTTGCAATATTCAAAGCTGGATATGCATGTGCATTCGTGATTCCAGGAGTCAAGCCATTTCAACAAGTTGAATTGAAAATAATCAACAACGTAGCAAAGGAAACTATAAATGTAGACCCGCATCATAGCACACTTGAAGAATTCAGGGTAAAGGGATTGTTTTGGCGCAGGTTCACTCGTTTGGCCATGATACCCAAAGTGGAGGTTTAGCGGGGCATTTTTAAAGCGTCCTTCAACCTTCCTTCTTAAAAATATGAATGTGGTAGTCTGAATGAAATTCGCATAGAGAGGGCCAAGATTTTCTTGAGATTGCCGGGAGCTCCGAGATTTCCGGAACTTCTCGCGAGCGGGACTCTGCAAGAGAAATCAGACTCGGCTAAGTTCGGTGGCGTTCGAATCGTTCCGGCTGACAGTTCGACTCATTGAGGTAGTGTGTGCATCACGAACGTGTGGATGCTTCGTTGAATGCTTCGTGAATGCTCTACACTTGGTGAAAGATTTCCAAGATTTCTTAAGAGTTCCAAGAGTTCATCAAAGAGTTCTCCTAAAACTTGCGGGCGGCAATCTGAGATTTCTCAGTGACTATTTTCTCAATTCGAATGTACCTTTCATCATACTAACTGCAGATTATTATTATATTCTGATGACAATTAATAGAGAAAAACCCAAAATGATGCAAAAGAAAGTGACAGAAAAAGAGAAGTGAATTTTTGTTGTGGATAATTTTGTAGATAAAGATTATTCTGAAATTTTTGTAAAGATAACATTTTGTTTTTTGCTGCGAATGTTCCCGGACACAGATTTTGCACATTTCATTCTCCTTTTCATTAAATTCATTACATCTTTTATCTTGTTTTCCACTCTAAATCTTGCAATTATTGGCTGTACCTTATACCACTTATTATTTGTTGTATAACCGAAGTAATTTTAGTTCAAACATGGAGAAAAATCGCAAGATCTGATTTCACGAAAGCGCATGACCTTAAAGCTACACTTTTTACGTGAAATAAAGACACAGAATTCAAGATATAAATATTCGAAATTCGTGATTTTTTATGGCCGCTTGACTTTAAGTCTTCGACTTTTCAAAATAAAATCATATCAGAATCGATACTTTACAGTCTCGAACTCTATGATCTAAAAGCATAGAATTCGAGAACTGAAAGAGCAAAGGGGGTTAGCCTCATGCCTGAAATTACGAGACCGTTACGTTAAAAGCAAGGGTTCCGAGATCTTAGTACTTGCGTCTAAGAGTGAATTTGTATCACTGTGTACCGAATACTTATATCGCAAAGCTGTAGAGTAATAAAATCACGGATACGTACGATATCAAACATCGCAAATCCCTGCTTTTATTTCACAGCAAAAGCTAGTTATTAAATCGAGGAGCAATTCTTTGAATTAATCTCCTGCGATTTCTCCTTATGAATAGTTTTGTGAGCAGCTTACACGTGTTATGTAGAATCTATTATAGTATATATTTACGATATTTTTACTATCCATACATATTTATTTCTTTAAATTATATCAACGATATTATTTCTTTATATTAGCACCACTTCTAGGCACATTGTTAGGTCTAAGACTGCAGAATGAGTCAGTATGGAAAGAATATTGAAGATTAAATATTATATTCTTGTTCTTTGAGTTTAATAAATTTTAAGTTTTAATTTCATCTACATGAATTATACGAAATCCTTTTCCCTAGTAATTAAAAATTGAGAAAAGTATAAACTTTTTTACATGGTCGTTCGAGACGATATCAAGTGAATTTTCTACAATCGTGAAAAAATTACAGTTTCCTGGATCCGCTCTCCTTGTGTATACACTAGTGTGCTCCTACCTCTCAAAACTTATATTTCCTGAATAAAAGTATGTAATTTTTTGTTTTTCGAAATTCGAATATTAACACGTGCCACTGGGCCCTTCAAAATCCCGCTTAATTAACATTAGGGAAAGATGAGCTTCTATGGTATAAAACCGTACTGATTACTTTCATTTGCGATCCTCCCTCACTCTTCGCGCAGCCCCCCACAAATAAAAAATAAAATAAATTTTTAGGTATTATTGTTACTTTTTATCTATTTCCATCTTCTTTTCGTAAGAATAATTATTAAAAGACAATTTCAATATTTAACATGACTTTTCCAACTATTTTCAATTATTTAAACAAATTTAAATTGTTTAAACAATTATTTATTCTCGAAGAATGTAAAAAATAACCTTATTTTTTTATTTAAATGCAATATCTTGTCATTGTTTGGAGTAGTATATTTTTTTTAAAACTTTATGTACTTATTTGAACAATTCTTCATTGTTTATTATCAAAATTTTCGAAAATTGAGCCAGGAATATCCACTTTTTTCAAATTGGTATCCCCTGTTACTTTTTGTTGAATAGTCACATAATTTTGAGTCATTTCTTTTAAAGTTTAACAAATTTGAATTTGTTTAAGCAATTTTTATTTGCTCAATCAGTTATTTTTCGATAACTAAAAAAATAAAAGAAAAGAGAACCCATAGAGTTAATTAAGCTTTTAAAAGTGTTTTTGGAAAATTATTCATTTGAACAAATTATATTTGAACACACTCTTATTGCACTGATACAAGACTTTTTATAAATCTGAAAGCGCTAAAAAATTGCACTTCTTTTATTAAAACAACTAACTTTTTTATTACATGCTAAATAATGAAAATCATTTTTAAAATTCGCCTGTTATAAATCTCCTTAAAATTTAATTATCCTTTATTTAAAAAAAAACGCCAACATCTGATAAAAACTGTAAATTGAAAGTTAATCACACTATTCATGGTTTTTTTACGGGACAAGGTTTTTTTAATGTTCCTGCTAAACAACATTCTTAACCAATAAGTGTTTATGAGTAAAAAACAAAGTTCAGTGTGAATTAAAATACCATTGCAGTACGCTATGTTTTGATAAACTTTTGTAGAATTTTGTTGAATTCTATAAGTGTTCGCCAATTCATCTACACGTTTTTCAAATGCATAATTATATTCAAAGTGAAGCTTATATACTTTACCTATCTCGTGCTGAGCATTATATATAATGTCTATGGATTATATAGAATGCCTAGAGATTATATAGAATACTTAAGAATAATAAATAATGCCTAGGAATTATATAGAATGCCTAGTTAATGTCTATAATACGTTGTCCAAAATGACGAGGCATTATATAGAATGCCTAGAAATTATATAGAATACTGAAGAATAATAGAGAATGCCTAGGAATTATATAGAATTCCTAGGCAATGTCTATAATACGTTGTCCAAAATGGCGAGGCATTATATAGAATGCCTAGAGATTATATAGAATACTGAAGAATAATAGAGCATGCCTAGGAATTATATAGAATTCCTAGGTAATGTCTATAATACGTTGTCCAAAATGGCGAGGCATTATATATATTGCCTAGAAATTATATAGAATACTTAAGAATAAGAAAGAATGCCTAGGAATTATACAGAATTCCTAGCAATGTCTATAATACGTTGTCCAAAATGGCGAGGCATTATATATATTGCCTAGAAATTATATAGAATACTTAAGAATAATAGAGAATGCCTAGGAATTATATAGAATTCCTAGGCAATGTCTATTATACTTTGTCCAAAATGGCCCGGCATTATATATAATACCTAGAGATTATATAGAATGCCTAGGCAATGTCTATAATATTTTGCCTAGAATGGCGAGGCATTATATATAATGCCTAGGGATTGCATAGAATGCCTGAGTTACAGACTTTACCTGTAATATATACAAACCAAACTGATATTAACACGAAGATTTTCTCAAGAAAGGGTATCCAGTAATCACTTAAATTCTTGAATGCAATTTAAAATATCACGAGATGAAGTTTTCAGACATTTCGTCAGAGATCGAGGAAAAACTATTAGCATTAGAGAATTAATTTCGAAAAATTGACAAATGTGGTAAATTATGCGTGCGTTTACAGAAGCTTATACCTTTAAACAAAAAGGTTTTTTAGGCTCTTACATTGAGACAAGATTTTATCACCGAAGATACTAATTTTGCTTTTATTAGAAATTTTATTGAATATTATAATCTCTCTTGATGTAACTTCTCGTTTTACTAATGTTCCCATGAATCTTGTTATAAAAATTATTAAAAAAGGATGGTTTGATATTTAAAAGGTTACTGCTTTACCTTTAGGTAAATTTAAAGAAGGAATAAAATTCCGAATGCACAATACCTACTTTCAATTCAATAAAATTAGTGATAGAAGAAATTTGGAACTCCGATGGGCTCTCATATTTCTAATGATTAAGCTAACTTGCTAATGGAAAACTTAGAATCCGAATTTTTTTAATAAATTAGATTTCCAAATGATTAGGTACTTCAACGTTTGTTTATAATACTTTTTTTAATATTCGTAACGATAAGAATAAACAAACTATAAACCCCTTTTATTAAAATAATAAAATATTACAATTAATGCATGAAATATATAATAATACTATTAACTTTCTTGATATTAGCATTATTAAAATTGATAATGCTTCCATTTCTACAAATTGGGTTCGCAAATGAACCTACTCTGGTCACTTACTCAACTTTATTTCAAAACATCCGTTCTGATAAACAATTGAAGTTACCTTCAATCCTAAACCGCTTGATTGTAAACGTGTAATTTTGCCAACAGACTTACAAAGAAAAAGTAATAAATTTGGAACGTTTTACATTTTTTTGTTAACATTATTTGAATTTTGAATACAAGGTAAAATTATGGACATCAAGATAATGTTTGAAATTTGCAGACAAAAATACTGTGATGCAATTTTTTCGAAGGAGAGAATTATTGACAGCAAATTATTCATTTTTCTCAAAGTTGTTGTAAAAATAACTTTCAATTGAAAAATTAGAAAGCAGGTAATTTTGAAAACAAATTCAGCTAGCTGCATCAAGTATTATATTATTAACAAAAAGCTGAGCTAAAGTTCTTATGAACTTAATTATCTTCAATTATGTTTAAAATATTTTTTAAATCAATAATCTTAGTCGAAAGTTTCTCCAAAAGTAATTCGAGCGATCACGAGATATCATCTGAATGAGAAGGTATTGGTTTTATGTAAAAATCGGTTTTTGCGCATTTTATCAAATCTCGATGTTTTTGGATTCACTAATTGAGAAAAAAAAATTTCACTCCGATTTTTGTCTATCGTAGTCGTCGTTCTCGTCGCCTGTGAACACGATCACTTTCGAATGAATTGCCCGATTAAAGTGCGCTTTAGAAATTTAATCTAGTGACTTTTTCCAATAAAAACAAAATTATCAGAGTTACAGTATTTACATAATTCCGAAAAGAGGCAAAAATGAAAATTTTACGCCAAAAAACGCGAGCTACGATAAAAAAGTTAGGACATCAAAATTGTTGCTTTTAAGAAGACCGATACAATTTTCTTTAAAAGTTTGTTATGGGGAATACTTCTTTTATGTATGAAGAATAGATATTTTTTAAATTGGTATTTTTAGCTTTTTTATTAAGAAAAATCTTGAATTTTCGTACAGTTGTTTTAGATGTACATTTTTGGTATTTTTTATAAAATAAATGTATTTTAAATAGATTTTTGTAAAAATACCACTTGTTTACATCAAGCCAGGGAAGAGAAATGCAATGTTAAAACTTGTTAATATTATCACTTGAGCTTTTTAATCCTGCGAGCAGATCGCTCTTGGAATAGTCTGCTCCTAACCTCAAAATCTCAATGAACTGACATCGCATTTTACGTTAGCAATGGAATTTGATAACTTAAATTGAAATGAATACAACACTTCACACAAATATTCCTTAATGTTAATGCTCATACTCATCGAAAATAATAAGTTATAACTAAAAATATTAACTTAAAACTAAAATTACTATATTGTTACACTATTCTCACTCAGAAGCAGAAAAGTATTATTGAACTGCTTAGACTTCACTTTCACCATAGCATATGAATCAAAGTTTTTATTTTTCAATTTTTTTGTACAAAAACAATTTTTTAAACTATGACAATACATGCAAACTATAGGGGCATCAGGAGCAAAGATATATCTTTGTCGGAAGGTTGTTATTCTACAGAGGGCCGCTCGGAGCGCGTGACGTTACAAGTGAGAATGCTCTATTAATGTCACTAAAATCCAAGCATGCGCAGATCAAGGCAGCTCCGTCGGTATCATTGACGTTATGAAAACACGTATAACGTTCCATTACTGCCTAACCCACTGACGCCTCTTGTCACACGCATTATAAGGATAAGAAGAAAATAATTTTTTTTTTTTTTTTTGAAAAAGAGACGCTAATATTTCTATTTTTAACCTTTATCATTTATGAAGAAGCATAAATTATAAGTTTTTTAATTTTTTAAATTTTATTGTGCCTAACAGCTCATTTAATAACATATTAGACTTAGCGAATTTTTTCCCCAAACAGGTGAAAATTTTATTTTTTAAATTTAAATTATTTATGAAAAATATAAATGTTAATTATTGACAATATTCTGCTGTTAGGTTAATCTAGTAAGCTATTCTAGTACATATAAAATGTGAGATATATTTTCCCAAGAAAAGTGTAGGCAAACTCCATATTTTTTATTTTTTATTATTTATAACAATTCTAAATTTAAATGCCTTATTTGTTTGGTCAAATTTTAATTTGATTTGATTTTAAGTATATCTGAGGTTTAAAGCTGAGAAAAGGAATTTTTTTCTAGAAAATTCATTTTTTTACATTTCTTTTTAAAAAAGTAAAAACTAAAAAAATGCTAATATCGTTGCTAACGCCTGCTACTGCTGCAGTTAAAAAATCTATATTTTTCAATTTTAAGTTGTTTGCCCTTTTAATCTTAGGAAATAAAAAACAAGGAAATTGCATGTGAATTTTACCTGCCTTAATTGAACAAAAACAAATCAATTTGTGTGTTTAGCCTATTTTTAAGTTTCAAGAAATTGCACGTTCATTTTTTTCGACAAAGTTAAATTTATTAAGTGATCTGGTTCTTTTTTTAACTTATATTTTTAATTTTTAAACATTTTTAAAAATTAATTTCGAAAGCACTAAATAAATAAAAATATTTACACAAAATTAGTATTTATTCAATAGGGATTACTAAATAATAATATTTATTATGATATCTAAATTAAATAATTTAATAAGCACCTACTTAAAAAACGGAAAGTTTTCATAATAAGTTGTACCGTTTGTCTTAGTTTTCGTGATCATTTTTAAAAATGTTTGTATGTGTATTTTTAAACGAATTTTCCAAACTTAATCTCTCTTCTAAAGAATTTCTTTTTTTCCTACTTTGAAGCTATTTCCTCTTTTTTCCTTTTTTCTCGTGTTTTCGCTTCAATGTGGACTTAATTAATGGAACTTAATAAAAAAAATCAAAATATTTTCGGTTAGAAATTCATTCCTATTTAATTGAAAATTTTACATATTTTAATTGAAAATTGTAATTAAAAAGTTGCACTTTTATCCAGAAACATGAAATTTCTACTCATTTTTAACCAGAAAAGCTTTCAGTATCACTTCTAAATTTTTTAAATAAATAATTAAATTTATAACTGAAAAGATAATCTTAAGAAGTAAAATGTAAAAAAATATATAAATAGATAAATACAAGTATATTAAATTACTAAGAAGGATGTTGTATCAGGGATACCGCAAATCTTCATTTTACATGACTCACTTTAAAAATGTTAAAAGCTCAAAAGTGGGTTTCTTTATAGATAATGAATGTTAACGAATAAAAAAACTATCGTCTATTTTTCCCAGAAAAAAACTCATTTCCATCTTCTTTGTATAGAAATTACTTATCAGAATTTAAATAATCCAGAAAATTCTGAGTTTTCGTAAGTTTTGTTTGTTAATTTAAATTTTGTGCCTATTTTTAGTGTAAATAATATTTTGCAGCAAAATAATATAGACAAACTTTTACGATACATCATGTAAGATCAAAAAAAAAATTATTTGCGGAAAATATGAAGATTTTCCATTTTCTTACTTAAATTATTTATAACAATGATAAACGTTATGTGGCGACAATATTTTTCAAGAAAATAAGTTTGTTGAAATACTTTGATAATTTTACTTAAAACGTTTTAGGGAATTTTCAGGGATTCCAAGAAATTTTCATTTGATTACAGTAATCTGATATGATTTCAGAGGATGTAAAGTGTTTCAAGTGATCTCAAAAGATTGCGAATAAATATATGTTTAAGGGAAATATTTAACAAAATTGTGAAAAATTCCAAGAAATTTCTGAGATGTTAAATACATTTTAAGGCATTTCGAAAGATTGGAAAGAAATTTAAATATCTTAGGGAATTTAAAAAAATTGCACGGGATATTCAAGATCTTCAAAAAGGTTTCAAGTGGTTTTAAAATATTTAAAAATATTTTTATTGGTTTAGGATGATTTAAAAGATTTCCAGAAATTTTCAGGAGTTTAAAAAAGTTTGAAGTGATTTCATTTTACGATATACCCAAGGATTTCATAAGATTTTCGAGGATTCCTATGATTTTAAGGGATCTTAATGCTCTCGTTATTCTAATGAATATAAAATAATTAATTCTAAAGAGGTGAGAGGTTTTATGTGGTTTCAAACATTTTCTGGTCTGGTGAAATGCCTTTTTGAATTTTAAGACTTTAATAGCAGGAAATAATCGTTTCTTCATAAGAATGTCATTAATCTCTAGTATTTTCCTGACTTCAAATTTTTAAAAAACAACAGATTGTGACATGCACTAGAACCTTGATATAAGAATCCCTGAGGTACAGCCTTCCAACCTTCTACGGCACTGTTAGCTTAGCTAAGTGGCGAAGTTGTGTAGCTACAAAGAGGGTAGTGTGAACACACACAAACACAAATATGTATTTCTATTTAAAACGGTCCACAAGGTCCTGTTTTCTTTAGAAGAACATTAAATCGCCAGCAAGACTTCTTTTCCCGGGAGCGGCAGTATGTCAAGGTTTCAGTGTTTTTTCATTTAAAAACTACATGAGATAGCAAAAAAAAAGGCGGACGGGTGTTTGTTGTCAACTAAGAACTAGATTTACTACAGATCTAAAGCAAAATAAATTTTTTATAGGTGGTATTGCCTGGTGAAATGCCCTTCTAAGTTTGAAGATTTCAATCAAAAAAGCCCTATTAGCTCGGCAGAGTGGCGCAGTTCAGTATCAACTTGGTCCTTTCTTTCCCGGCAAGACTATTTTAGGCCATGTCTGAGACTTGTGGTTTATCAAGGTTCCAGTGTACTAAATATTAGATCAAATGCGATAACGACTAGTGTATATATCTACGAGAAAAACATCTAAAACATTCGTCAGCTTAGTTTAACTGTTATGATTAATCATTTTCTAAAATTTCTTCATAATTAAGATTAATTTTCTTTTTGACGAAAATGTGGGGACTGGCTGCTCTTCTTTGTTTCGCCTTATCAGTTATACACAATGTTGGCAAGTATAATGTAATTAATATAAGGTATAAAATATGCAAGGATTCCAATTAAAACCAGTTTCTTCCACTCAGCGTAAAGGGATCAGTAAAAATAAAGAAATGGAAACGAATAGAGAAAAATACTCTAAATGCCTGCATGAATATTGTTTTTCGACAAAAAAAATTGAAATAGGGTGTCAACTCATATAAATTTTAAAATAAGTCATTTTTAAATCTGCTATTTGTACGGTTCCGCTCACCATTAACCTAACCTAACATAACGGAACCGGAGATAGTCTAACCTCAAACGTAAACAGGTTTTGTTTTTTCACGCCTGCGCGAGCATCTCGACCCCCCCCCCCTCCGCAACTTCTCATGCCCGTAACAGAAGTGCGGTGTCAATTGTCGGAATTACTATCACCCGACACGCTATGTGCGAGTTTGACTATAATTTAATCTTCAAATCTGCTATTTTCCCAAATGCTGGAAAAAATGTGCATGAACTTGATTCATTTTATTCAGCCCATTCGAATTAATTACAGTCAAACAGTCGGGGTTTTTAAACCTTTCGATAGTTTTTCAGTTGTTCTTTTGAATAAAACCACTGAAACAAACTTCCGAGCGATATTATTGCTATTAATTGAGTTGTTAGGATCCCGAGAAATCGGCCTTCCGCTCGAGGGCTCGAGATCCAATGAAACACCTCCCACCACTTACCACTCCTTCTCCGCATGTGATCTGTACCTTGTCCGTGAGGCACGTCACGACGCCGCTGGATGCGCGAGAATCTAGTGGTAAGTGGATAGGGCGGATTTTAGAAGTCTTCCCTCTCTGCTAAAAGTCGCGTCTATCGCGTCGACTTCGACCGCTTGCCCTAAAAAATCATACTTTTCAGATTAAGCCTCCTTCCTTCGACGCACGCCACATATGATAATGTAGCTGCGGGGTATGAAGGATAAGTTGTAAATGTTTAAAAAAGAAATAAAGGCAACTTAGCAGCATCATACGGACTGAGGCCTTTTTGAGACCAGGAGAATTTTGTTTTCTCCTAAAAATGCAGTTTTTGACATTTTTTTATAAACTATGAAAAATATAAGAAAAGAGCAGGAGAACTCTGTCATAGAACTTTTTTTGACATGCAAACTTTTGCCTTAACATTTTTTCGTATCTATCATTGTTTCCAAGAAAAGTAGAGAATTTGTTTTTAACAAAAAAGGATTCTTCTGACTACAACATTTATTTCGCAAGCATCAAACTTGCAAGATATCTTCGTTTTCAGACAACAAGTTCCAAAAAAAATTGACAAACAATTTAAAGGTGGGTTTTTCAAGAAAATCTATTTTTCGAAACAACCGCTGCAATTTTGTTAATTTTAAATCGTATTTCAATTTTTCGGCTATTTGAATCAACCAGAAAATAATAAATATCTCAATTATCCCGAAAGTTATAGAAATTTAAAAAAATTCTGGAAGGCATATTAATATTGAATCAAAAGTATCAAAACTTTTTGAATGTTCTAAGAAATTTCGAACAAAATTATATTTAAGGTAAATCTGTACAAAAAGTACTGAAACACGTTTCTAGGCAATGGGATAGGTGTATTAAAATTTGTTTTCAAGTTTCAGTTTGGCAATTTGTCAAGGGACCACTAGAAAATCCCGAAAAATAAAAATCTCAAAATTATAAAAATACCGAAATACAAAAGTACTGAATTGAAAAATTCCTGGATTCCTGAAAACTAAAGAAAATTTTTTTCAATATTTAGGAATGTAAAAAATGATCTTCTTAATTTAAAATAAAAACAATTGAAAAGAATATATTTCTGAAAGAAAAATTTGTTTTCAAAGTTTGCATGGTATTGAACATTTTTCATTAATTTTCGCAATAATCGAATTGCTAATTTAAAAAAAATCAAAATATGCTTTGAGATAAATCAGTTCTGAATTAAATGAGGCAAATTTTGCATGGAAAATGTTATTAGGTTTGAAAAGATTTTAGGGAGAAATTTTTTATTCCATTAGAGGTGCACGTGGTTTAAAATTTATTTCTTCATACAATTTTTATAGAATTATTGTTATTCTAAATTTTGAAAATAATTTTTAAATACTTTAAACATTAATTAAAATTTTCCTTGGTACAAATATTTGAGTATTGTCTTTTATTAAATGAATAATATTGATTAAAAAAAAAAGTTTTTGAATTCCTTTAATTCGGGAAATTGAAAATACAGATTTTTTCTCGAAGATTTTATAATTCAGGATTTTTATTTTTCAGGATTATTCAATGGTCTCATTTGTTAGTATGAATTAAATTATTTTAAATATATGCGAATACTGAACACCTGAACAAAATGTGCAAAAATTTGCATTTGCACTGCTAACTAATTAAATTTTGAAATAATGTATTTTTGATGTTTTAGGTTTTAAAATCAATTGGAGCAGTGAAAAAAAAAATTTTAATTACAATACTTTAAAGAGGTATGAATATTTGTAATGTATGGTAGTCAATTTGATCAAAATCACTGTTTTTTATCAATTAAATGTAATAATTATGGTAATATTATTTATTGGTATTAAACTAAATATTAATATAAATTAATAGCCAGAAATATAAAATATTATTATTTATGTAAGGCTTAATTTAAAATATAATATTTATTTCATAAAAGTAATTATTGAATAAATACTCAGGATAAATATTTGAGTCAAAATTTAAAATAAAAATGATTAAAATAAATTCAGTAACAATTTTTAACAAAAATTATTGATATCGAAAAATGAACTGACATTCATTGATGTTCTATTTAATTCTCATTGTCAAAAAGGTTTTGTAGATTTCTAAAATTTTTCACTATAATTAAATTTGTTTTAAAAAGTACCTTAATGTTAATATGCCTCATGACACTTGAATTTTAAAAGAAAAAAGTTTAAAAAAGTGACCGAGATGCTAACATTTAAAATTTTCAATTCTTCAGAAAAAAATTCAAACACCCAATTCCTAGAAAACTTGGAAAAGAATTTTTTAAATATTGATTTAATTTTAAATTATTTAATTACGCTTTAAAATAATATCTAAAACATCGAGTTTCAAGAACAATTTTCTAAACTCACATTTTTCGTACCTTGCATCGTTTTTCGAAATTTTAATTTGTAGCGTAATCTTTCGCGATTAAAACTAGAAATAAGTCTCAGGGGGGCTTCATTTCGTGAAGATTTAAAGAAATCCGAGATATTTTGTTTTCACATGAAAACAATAACTTCTCATTATGATGAGAATGTAAAAATTAAGCAATACAAACATTTCTTTAATGAGACCAAAAAATGTCTGCTTATTACGAATATCTTGGTTATTATTCTTTGTAATCCTGCAGATTTTTTATTCAAACCATTTTTTATTTATTAACAAAAACTAAAATAATTTTTAGCATATCTGGGCAAAAATAAAACTTCTTTCCTAAACTTTTTTCGTTGGATAAACTGTTTGCTCGAAAAAATGTATAACTCATATATTGTTTATATCGAGGTCAGATATTTTGATAGAAAAACCAAATCTGCCGTTGAAATAAAAAATTATCACTTTGAGTTGTTAACTTTTCGTTTGATAATAAAAAAATTATCCAGGCCAGCCAGTGTTAAAATTTTTCCTAAAAATATTAATTTGACCCGTTCGTACAATTAATAACATTATTTATGCTTCATAAACTCTCTTTCTGTAATATTTATAATAATTATTATAAACAAGAACTATCCATCAACACAATTTTTTTCCTCAATTTTTATAATAATCTTTTACAGAACTTTTGAATTAGTAAATATCTTGAATAGTGAAATCAGTAATGTATGTTTGCACATAGTTTTTAAAGTTAAAAGTAAGAGCATCGACAATTCTAATTTGTTGATTGTGAACTCTCTTTTGTTAAAGCTCTTTCGGCTTAATCGCACATATTCTCATCACGTATCTCGCGAGTTGCGCTCGATTTTTTCCAAAATTTTAACTTTTCTAGATTATTTTTCAAATTTTTACATCAAATGTATATTAAATTTATTTGTGTACTTCAGCCTCGGATTGTTTATTAAGATGTTGCAAAATAAAGTACAAACTGCATTTATCATGATGACTTTAATATTTTTCTCTTATTTTGCATTATATTTTATTCTCAGCTACGCCGAAACATGTCTCATTTCATGAAGTTTATTTTTTTGAATTTATAATATAAATATATTTTTGAAAAATTTGTAGATAATTTTTAGGTGAGCAAATTTTTTGACTAATTTTTTCCATAAAATGCGTTGTTTTCCAACAAATTAAATTTTGTTATTTTTTACGACTAAAACAAAAATCACGCATCCTATCAAATAATAATTTATAACAAATTTGTGGGTCTTTTTTGGTTAAACACCTGTCGACTAATTGTTTCACTTCGTAGCTTGTGTCGTTTCTACAAAAATTTAGTTTTTTAATTTTTAGTTCCGTTTTTTACGAAAAAACCAAAAACTACGTATCCTATACAAACGTTGATTGAAATAGATTTTTAGATCTATTTTCGGTGCGAAATTTGTGTAAATTCGTCTTTTTCAGTATCTCGCATAGTTTTAACCGCAAAATGGAATTATTGATTTTTCATTAATTTTTGTCTGATTAAATTTCAATTTTCGTTTTTTTTTTTCATAAATTTGAAAACATTGTTATTAGAATCTAGTAGGGCTTTCGAAAAGCAATGTTTTTCTTAGATTGATTTTTTTTATCTCGTGCATTTTTTAGTTAAAAATTTTCATTTTCGTTGACTTTTTTGGATTTTGGAAATGCCACGGGTTTTATAATTTCTTTCTTATAAAAAAGTTATGGGAAAAAATTGTTCTTACTTTTGTATACTATAAATAGCCGTACATGGAATTTTTCAATCTTTTATTAAAAGGTGTTCAAACAATTTTTTTAAATGCTCGGAATTTTTTAATTTCATCTGAAACAGACAGACACAATCGTAAAAATAGTTTTCTTTCAGATTCAAGTGGTCTCGAAATGTAGAAATTTAAATAAATCCGAGATAATCAGTTGTCACGTAAAACTAATACCTCCTCATTATTATAAGAATGCAATTATGCAAGATTCAAGTTTTACCATTGAAATTTTTGTAAATTTAATGCTTGATGCTCGAGGTATCTTTATTTCAAAAGATTTGGAATTGAAAAATTTAGTTTTAATTTAAATCCTGAAAATTGAAAAGATTTAATTGTAATTCTTTAAATAAACGTTAAATAGTCAATTTTTAAATTCTCGAGTTTCTCATTTCGACAACTTATAATTTAAAATTCTGTAATTCTGCTCATTTAATCAGACTGAACAGAATCGCTAAAGACGATTAAAAAATGACTAGGAGGACCAATCAAAATATTTATAAATACTTTACTCAGAAACTACTCATTTTTTCGTTACAAAGAAATTGTGGAAAAGTTACAAGTATTTGAGTATTGATTTCTGTTTAAAAAAATCTATTTTATCTTTTACAATTTTGACATATGTTCCAATTTTGCTATCGAATTTCTGGGAATTTCTTCGCATTCCTTAAAAGTCTATGGACATTTTTTAAAAAAGATAAAAATGAATAAAACCGATCAAGTGGTATTTTTTTTTTTAAATCTTATTCATGTGTCCAAACTTTAATTTTTTTTCTTTAGTTGTTTTTTAAAAAATGAGAAAATTCTATTTTATAAAAGGAATTTTTCTCTCCATATAGAAAAATGGTGTTTCTTGAGCTATAAATAAACTAGAAAAAGGTTATGACAAATCAAAAACTGAATGAAAGAGCGCGTTTTTGTGAAATATTCAGGCTTTATTGAAACAATGACAAAACAATATTCGAAAACTTTTAAACTGTTTTATAGAAAATTTTTATTATCATCTCGAAAATTCAATGATTTTGTGAAAATTCAATTATTTCATTGCCTTGTTTTGACTTTAAAGTTTATTTTTATTGTACTCAGAGTCCTATGTTTTTTTCAAATTATATTCAAAGCTTCTAATGAGACTTTTTGCAGATTTTTTTTCAAGTCATGCATTTTCTAAAATTTTAAAGAATTAAAAATATTTCCAAATAATTATTAAAATTTCTGGGGAGTTTCGTAGTCTATTAAAACTTCTGTTTAGTCTTAATTCAATCCCAATCCAAAATATTTTTTTAATTTATTTGTATTAAAAATGCTTCTATAATAACTTTTTTCTTGGTTTTGTTTTTCAACATTAACTTTTCTTTATCAATTTGTATCTATTGATTAAGTTGTTTTCATTTTTGTGCTCTCTTATTTTTATTTTATATTTATCTTATTTATATTTATTTGTAAAAAGCTAGAAAGGGATTAATCTTTTTGCAAGTTCCTTTACAGTATTCATCCCTTATTTATTTTCTTAATTTTATTTTATGTTACTTATTTGTTTTGTTGTAAATATTTCTATTTTTAGATTTCTTAACTTCCGGAGTTTTAAAGATTTCTTTTTTCATTTCGTATACCTCCAGATAATAAATACCAAAAGTATTTATTGGAAAACACTGGAAAAGGGGTTAATAATACGAAAAATTTACTCACACCCCTTACTTCCCCTCCCTAACCCCTCTTCTTTTCCTCACTTCTTAATTATGCAATTCTCCTCCCCTCCAACACTTCCCCTCACTTTACATTACTACCCACCCTTAATTTCCCTTTCTCTCACTACCTCTCCTTTGAAAAAAGTTCGACGGAATTTCTAAAAGCTTTAATAGATTTGAAAGAATTGCGAAAAATTGAAAAGAATTTGAAATATTTAAATATTTTAAGGAATTTTAGAGGATTCCAAAGGAATTTGTAATTTTTTTTTCATTCTTTCACGTTTTTTTGGTTTTTACAAAAAATGTGTTTCTTGTACGATTCACGAGATTTCTTTTACATTATCTTAATTCTAGTAAATTTATTGTTTTTTTTTTCTTATTACTTCGTAATTTAAACAAATTTCATGTCAAGTTTTCTAAGTTCTCCTTAAATTCTTAGATATTTCGTAAAATTCTTCTGAATGTCTCTGAATTTGTCCAAACTATTTTTCTTAAATTCCTCTGAATTCACGCTGAATTGTCTAAAATCAAGGGACTTTTGAGAAATTTTTTAATTTATTCAAATTTGATTAAAATTTTTTGCACGTCTTCTATCTACTCTACGTCATTAAAAAATATTCGTTGTAAAATTGATATGTATATTTATTAATTTTACAATAATAGAAAACAAAATCCTTTTTTTTTCAAGCATGATAATTAGAAATCTGTCAACCGCCATTAAGCTTAACACGTATTTCCCATAAGAGAAAAAGAGTTTTAGAAATTATATTCAAAAGTCTCAATTTTAGCTGAATCGAGCTGAAACGCAACATTTCGTGTTTAAAATTGGCCATAGAATACAAATAGATAATTGATTTTTAGAATTCACCCCCATAAGTCGATTTTAAAAGGTCCCAAAAACCCCATGAGTGAAAAAATGGGCAATGCAAGATTTGACGCTAATTATGATTTCTTGGCGGATTTTTAAATTAAAATAATGTTTGATGAATAATATAATACATTTTTCTGATGAGATGTTTATGTGAATTGCTTAGGCAATTTATTATTGTTTATAGCAATTTCCTCTGAGAAAGAGTTAGACAGTCGCGGTTTTTCCAAAAATTATCCACTTCTTATGTAAATTTCAATAAATTTGAGGTACTTGTTGATTAACGTTAACGATTATAATTATTTAACAAATTTATCAATATTTTTAATGATACTCCCTTAAAATCACGCTCGAAGTTTGCAGTATTTTTGTCCGATTTCCAATCAGCGTGAGGTAAATAATTAACTAAAATTAACCAAACAAATTGTCTAAGCAATTAATTATCATTATTAACAACATTTTAATTGAATAATGATAAAAATCTGAGGTTGCTACTGAAATTTTCAACTATTTGAAAATTTATCGATTCATTAATCTTCATAAATTTACGTTGGCCTTTTACAGAATCAACCCCGCCGACATCTCCAAGCCGCGATGATAGTTTAGTACCTCTTATAGGAAAGACGAGAAGCCAGAGTACTTCGACTGGTCAGTATTTTTATGAAAATCGTAAGTAGATAATATTTTTTAATTTTCAGAGTTAGATTTTTCAATAATAAATATGAGACACCCACTTAAAGAGCAATGCTGATTTTTCAATTTTTTAAAATTTATTTTTTACCTGAATCTATTATTTTAAAACTCTATTTCTCGTTTATTAGTATCGTTAAAGGACCTAAAATTTTGTTTAAAATGAAATAAGATTACTATTAATTTATTATGTATTTTGAATTTACATTGCGAAGTTTGACTACTTAGCCACGTTTTCCCACCTAAATGAAAAATTCGTACTTGCCTCTTGAAATAGTACCCAAGAAACATGTACCTGTAAACATTTTCGGTAGGCATTTTTGATAATTTCAGAATTTAGTATAAGGTTTGGACTATAATTTAGACGGTTAGTGAAATCTATACTATATAACTTTTTGTGCCGTGAAAAAATATTCTGAATAATCGTAATGATCATTTAAAGATAAAACAAACATCCACTTCCGCGTTGATGTGTTGCTAAATTAAGGAGAGTAGGTCCAATAAAAAAAACGGGGAACAGCCCCTAATATTTATAGATATTTTTGTTATTGATTTTGCAAATTTCTAAAAAATTATTGATGCTTATCTAAATCACGAAAGCTAACAGCCCGCGTAAAAAAAGTTTGCATGGCTCAAACATGGGTCCCGGCTGAATGGTATCATGGCGCAAGCCTTGCTCTTGTCCGTCTCCCATGTTTAGGCCACGCTACACACAATAGAATAAATACTCGAAAAAACATCCAAGTGTTAGGGGAAATTAGCCTGCGCTAAAAATTAAAATCTTAGGTTTGCCAATAGCCGACACGTCTCTAAATGGTAAGTTCACTACCCGGGTGCGCCGGATCGTGCACCAGGTAATTTATTACGTATTCTACAAGAACTTTTTCAAAATTCAAATTTTTCAGCACACAAAATAACTCTCAATGCTGAGTCTAAGACCCGGGAGTCTGATAGTGCAACAGGTCCCTTTAAACATCATCTACGAAAACTGTTTGAAATTGCAATTTGAGCAACTGGATCTTCGATTCACTATTGATACTTATTTCAAGTGTTGGAATAAATTAAATTATTAAAATTATTTAAAAAGTGTAAATTTTGAAAAAGTTCTTGTAGAATACGTGTGAAACTAGCTGGTGCACAATTCTGCGCACCCAAGTCGTCGACTTGCCATTTGTTATTGCTTCGGTTAGTGACAAAATTTAAATTTTAAAAAGTTCTCGTAGATGACGTTTTAAAGGACATGGTGCGCGATCAGGCACACTTGTGTCGTCGCCTCACCATTAGTAGTTATTTTTGGTATTGGAAAAATTTGAATTTTGAAAAATTTTTAGTAGAATACGTATTAAATTATCTCGTGCACGATCCTGCGCATTTGGTTCCTTAACTCGCCATTTATAATTGTTTTGGTCATGGACAAAAAATTTAAATTAAGAAAAAAAATCTCGTAGTTGACCTTTTAAATGACCTGATGCATGATCCAGCATTCCCGGGTCGTCGCCTCAGCATTGGTAGCTATTTTTAATTTTGGAAAGGTTTGGCTGTTGAAAAAATCCTTGTAGAATAAGTATTAAATTACCTGATGCACGATCCTGCGCACGCGGGTTGTAAAATCACTATTTGTAACTGTTTTGGTTATGAAAAAAATTTTGATTTCAAAAAAGTTCTGATATATGACGTCTTAAATGACCCGCTGCAAGATCCAGCGCAACCGGGTCGTCGACTCACCATTTGAAATTGTTTTGGTTATTAACAAAACTTAAATTTCAAAAAAATTCTCGTAGATGACGTATGAAATAACCTGATGCACGATCAGGCACGCCCGGGCCATTGACTCGCCATTGAGTTATTTTGGGTGTTGAAAAAATTTGAGTTTTGAAAAAGTTCTTGTAGAATACGTAATAAATTAGCTGGTGCACGATCCTGCGCACCCGGTTCATAAAATCATCATGTGTAACTGTTTATGTTCTGGATCAAAATTAAATTCAAAAAAAGTTCTCGTAGGTGACGTCTTAAATGACCCGGTGCAAGATCCAGCGCAACCGGGTCGTCGACTCACCATTTGAAATTGTTTTGATTATTAACAAAACTTAAATTTCAAAAAAATTCTCGTAGATGACGTATGAAATAACCTAGTGCACGAACAGGCACGCCCGGGTCATGGACTCGCCATTGAAAGTTATTTTGGATCTTAGAAAAATTTAAATCTTGAAAAAGTTCTTCTAGAATACGTAATAAATTACCTAGTGCACGATCCTGCGCACCCGGTTCGTAAAATCATTATATGAAACTGTTTTGGTTCTGGACCAAAATTAACTTTCAAAAAAGTTCTCGTAGATGACGTCGTAAATGACCTGATGCAAGATCCAGCGCAACCGGGTTATCGCCTCACCATTGGTAGTTGTTTTAGGTGTTGGCAAAATTTGAATTTTGAAAAATTTCTTGTTAGAATACGTGTTAAACTATCCGGTGTATGATCCTACGCACCTGGGTCGTCGTGTCACCATTTGTAACTGTTCCGGTCATGGACAAAATTCAAATTTCAAAAAAGTTCTTGTCGATGATCTGCTAAATGACCTGGTGCGCGATCCGGCGCACCCGGGTCCTCCACTCACCATTTGTAATTGTTTTGGTTATGAACAAAATTTCAATTTTAAAAAGGCTTTCGTAGATGACGTTTAAAAGGACCATTGAGAGTAATTTTCGGTGTTGGAAAATTTTAAATTTTGAAAAAGTTCTTGTAGAATACGTTATCAAGATCCTGGTGCACGATCCGGCGCACCCGTGTCGTCGTCTCACCGTTGGCAGTTATTTTGGCTGTTGGCACAGTTTAAATGTTCTGAAAGGTCTCGTAGACAACGTCTTGAACGAAGTTGTGAACGATCCGATGCACCCGGGTGCATTTAGAGACGTGTCGGCTATTGGCAAACCTAAAATTATTATTTTTAGCGCAGGCTAATTTCCTCTAACACTTGGATGTTTCTTCAAGTATTTATTCTATTGTGTGTAGCGTGTCCTAAACATAGGAGACGTCCAAGAGCAAGGTTTCCGCCATGATACCATTCAGGCGGGAACCACGCTTTAGCCAGATATTTCCAAGATTATTACCATGTTTGAGCCATGCAAACTTTTTTCACGCAGGAGACTAGTGCGGATTTTGAGAAGGGTGTAAAAAAGCCCACAGCCCGATGCTGGTCAGAACTAAAGATCCTCTAGAGAGAGTTGAGACACGTTTCCCCCTCCACTAACCGCCGCTGTACCGGAACTTTGATATTTTCATGGGGCGCGAAAAGTTGGAAAAGTTTTATTTTTTAATAAATCTTTTGTTTACGAAAATTTTGAAGTATATGTGTCTCAAAGGGAATATTATTTTTCCCTAACTTTAATAACTAACCTTCTTAATAATTTATAAAGTTCTCCTTTGAGTGTTGTCTCTATTCTGTATTATATCCTCTTAAATATAAAATTGTGATTTGAAAATAGCGCCAACTCATGCCAATCAAAACTCATAAAAGTTTAACTAGTTCCGGTACAGTGGCGCCAATCAGATTTGGAGTATTCCGTGTCTCAACTCTCCCTTAAGGAACTCTAGTCAGACCGTGTCGAGCTTTTAAGGTTTTTTTTGATAGTCAGAAAACTGGGCACATTTTCCGGCTGCATGATTGAATATTTTTGAATGATTTTTTGCATACATCATCTACATATTTTTCTGTTTCGCTGACAAGAGCCAGTTTTTCGAAAAAATATTTGTTTTTTGTTTAATAAACAAAAAGGTGATTACAATAGCAGTGACGCTCAATGCTAGCTCTGTTTACGTTCTCTGAGATTGATATTTGATCCTTCTAGAACTTCAAGATTCAGGTACATATATCCATATTATAGTTTTTTACAAAGTTTTTATTTGTTGTACTTTGAGCAGGAATATAACTTTCGAGTTATATGAGAACTAAATAACTTTTGTGGCTAAAATAATTTTTTTTGCAAACAATTATTCTCGCAAAAATTGGCAGTATAATTTTTTTTAAAATACAAGAAAAAACGATTTCCTTTTGCTTAAAAACGCCAAAAATTTGTATTTTCTTATATAGTTTGTTTATAAAATAAACAAAAAATATTTAATCTTAACTTTGAACGGCCACGTGTCATCTTAACGATGAAAGCAAGCGATTTGATTGCAAAAATATATTTTGAACACCAAAAACCCTAATGTCGATTATTTTTTAATAAAACTTGTTAATAACAATTAACTATTCAAGTGAAATTTTTTTTATATTTCCTATACCCTTATGCATTAAATCCGAAGTATCCAGTTTTGAATTTAAAAAGTTTACAATTTGAAATTGACGTTGTACTTACCTTTTTTTTTATTTTACCTGAAAAACAAAAATCTGAAAAATAAATGTCGGCAATTTTCTTATAATAAAATCTTTTAACGTCAAAATAAGCTGTGTAGGCTTTAAATTACATTATTGAGTTATTATTATCGTACTGAGTAAAAGGTGCGTAAAAAGTTAAAAATATAGAGAAAAACCGAAACTATCAAGCATTACTATAGAAGTAAATCCTTATAGATAATTATTATTTGTTTCAAGAGTTAGCTTTTTGTAAATTTAATTAATTATTATGTCGCTTGAGTGAAAAAGAGACAAAAAGTTCAACATTACCGATGAAAGTCGCAACTTTCTACCATCAAGCAAAGAGAATATCATTATAGTAACAATAGTAATTAATTTCTAAAACTATTATTTTTGTTAACTTCAATAAATGAACAGTTTAATCTGAATAAAAAGTTGAACAAAAATTAGAAAATTTTAGAAAGAAACTGAAAAGAGAATTGAATTTACTCACTCCAAGTAAAAATTGGACAAAAGGCTGAAAATTTAAGAAAAAGTCACAATTTCTAGCATTATTTAGAGAGAATATTATTCAGAATAATAATAAACAGCTTACAATATTATTTTAGTATCATAAATTAACTGCCACATCACCTTTACCGAAAATTGCAAAACAGTGAAAAAAAATGTAAAAGCTATGACTTTCTGTCTCTATTGTAAGAGATTATTACTAAAAAAAATTCATGTGAGTATCTAATTAGCAGGATTAAGTAGTCTTTTATACATCAGAAACATTTTGAATTGAAAAAAATGCAATAAAAATATAATTAGTTCCAAAGGCTCGCAAAATCTATTTTTTTTCTTATGGGTTTTTTGTGGGTCCCTATAAAACAGACTCGAGTGCTACGTTATCGCATAACGAAACTCTCGTTATTTTCGTTACTGTTATTCTAACTAAGAACAAAATCGTGATTACTTTCAATTCATTTTGTTATTAAGAGGTGGATACTAAGTAAAATTAATCCATTAATGTTCCGAACCACCAAGAGCAACAGCTTTAAGTACTTAGAGAAAACCTTTTTCTCTAGAGGTACCGGTCCCATGACTCTCCGGAGATGAACAACTCCCTTGCTAGGCTAGTGTTCACCGCAAGATTCGCCGAGGTTCTTCCAAAGTTCGAGGTGGAATCTAACCCACAAGCTTTCTCGGTCGAGTTTTAACATTCTTCGGAGGCATTTCTTCATTAACCATCCGCAGGTATCTAAAGGTCATAAATATGAGAACTACGACAACCTTAGTACTCCAGAACATTCACCAGGTCACTCTAACATATTACTTGAGGAATTTTGAGACGATGGGTTTATGCAAAAGCTAAAACTATATTCAAAAAAAGCAACAATAATTTAGGGTTTCCCAGGTGTTTACCAGGTTGAATTTTAATATTCTCTAGAGGCATTCATGTGTGAATCCTCCAAATAGGTCTGAAAATCCTAATATTATAAGTATTGGGTCAATTCGTTAATGTAAGTTATAATAACTTAGAAGGTAAGTTTTGATAAAAAGAGATATTTCGGGTTTCACTCGTTTAAAAAACTACGAATTGTTTGCCGACGTTTCGTGAACATTACAGTTCACATCTTCAGGGCTGACCTGAAACTGAGGAATCAGGTCATGATGTTCTGAGGTATACTTTCTACGATGCCTGTGATTGGCCAGAGCGCCCCACCGTGGGAAATGGTCGAACTTGATTGGCCACTCAAGTCTTTTTTAAAAATCTGGGATAACGGAAAGCCAAATCGGATTGGTATTATATCCATTGTCCCTATTGATGTTATTAGGGTGTTTTAAGATTTCGGTTGCTTCTCTATGTTTTCTTGGAAATTTGTTGTGTGCTTTTGCAATGACTGTTGTTTCATCAAATAAAATGTTATGACCTGTTTCGATATGATTTTCAGCTAGTGCTGATTGCGTGAAGTGTTTTAGCCTGACTTTACTTTCATGTTCCGTCATACGTTGGCTCACCGTTCTCCCGGTTTCTCCAATATAGACTTTGCCACAAGAACAAGGGATTTTATATACTCCTGGATCACTGAAGGGTGCCTTTTTATCTTTAGGGTTATTTAGTAGTTGTCCTATTTTCGTAGGTGGTTTAAATATGGTTTGGATGTTGTGTTTGTTGAGAATTCTTCTTATTTGTTCTGTGACACCTTGGATGTAGGGTAGAGTGGTGGTCATTTTTCTCTCTTTCTTTCGTAGGTTGTGTTGACTTGCTTTTTTGAGTGTGTTTTCTTATTGATTTATCAATTTGTTTGTTTGTGTAATCGTTCTGTATTAGCATTTGTTTAACGTTTTGTAATTCCATTCGTAAGTTATCTTTGTCTGCTATGGAGACAGCTCTGTATACAAGGGAGTTGATGACCGATTGTTTTTGAGATGGGTGATGGTGGGAGGAGGCATGTAAGTATCTGTTTGTATGCGTGGGTTTTCTGTAAACTTCATGTCCTAATGTGTTATCAGATTTTTTGTAAACTAATACGTCCAAGAAAGGCAATTTTCCGTTTTGTTCTATTTTCATGGTGAACTAGATATTAGGATGTAATTGATTGATAAAATCGAAAAACTTATTTAGTTCATCTCGTCCATGTCGCCAGATGACAAGTGTGTCATCAACGTAACGGAACCAGAA
>NC_046657.1:23584835-23618918 GCF_010883055.1 Belonocnema kinseyi | reverse complement strand
TTAATTGTATCTGAGATTGGCACTTTTGTAAAAAGAGATACTATGTCGAAACTCACTATGATGTCTTGGGGTTGAATGTGAATCTGTTGTATCTTTTTAATACAGTCAAATGAGTTTTGGACGTGAGTGATGGAGTTTCCTGTAAAAGGATTTAGTTTTGCAGCGAGAAAACATGCTAGGTTGTAAGTTGGTGAGTTTATTGCACCGACGATCGGTCTGAGTGGAATGTTTTCCTTGAGGATTTTTGGGAGCCCGTAAAGTTTTGGAGAGACAAGATTAGTAGGAATTAAGTTGGATATTGTTTGGCTGTCAAGTTTAGAGTCTTTGAGAAGAGTCTTTGTTTTACTGACTATTGTTTTTGTGGGGTCCTTTTCAAGTTTTTTGTATGTATCGTCAGTTAGAAGGTCCATGATTTTGTTGTCATAGTCTTCTTTATTCATTTTTACTGTTGTGTTGCCTTTGTCTGCGGGTAATATTATAATATCTTTATTTTGATTGAGTTCTTTAATTGCGGTTTTTTCTTGTTTTGTTTAGTTTGAGGATGGAACTTGAGCTTGGCGTAAAATGTTGGCCGTCCTTCGTCGTATTTCATTTGCTTTTTCGAATGAAAGGGTATATATTGTGGATTCTAAATTGCTGATTATTTCTTCTTTTGGGATTTTCGATGGAGCTACAACAAAATTATGTCCTTTAGATAAAGCTGAAACCATTTCATTGTTGAGAGGGTGGTCAGAGATGTTTTTTACTGTATTTGTTAGTTTAGTTTGCTTTACTGGAAGTAATTTGTCAAAGTTTGTTTTTTTGTTTTTGGGTGGAAAGCTCTTTAATCCGTTGGGATTGGTCAAACGATATGCGGTCCAATGTGGACCAAATGTCAAATCTGAGGGTATTTGATAGGAAAAGATGAAGTTTTAATAATTTTTTAGAGGTAGTGTGCCAAAGAAATTTGGTATCTTGTATTCTTTCTTTAACGAGAAGCAAACTTGTATTATGCAGAATCGATTTGGATTTAGATGTTCCCAAATTATTTTTCAGTTGTAAGAATTTTGGGACTATTTTGTTGTCTCTGCACCGTTTCAAAAAAGCTAAGGATTTTAGTAGCTTACCTTGAGAAGTCCTGATCTTACTAAAGCTGTTGGTTTTAGTAAGAATACTCTCCCCTTAGAGTTCCTTGATAATAGATTTTATGCTTTCACGGTGATTCATTTTGATAAAAAGAGATATTTCGGGTTTCACTCGTGTAAAAAACTACGAATTGTTTGCCGACGTTTCGTGAACATTGCAGTTCACATCTTCAGGGCTGACCTGAAACTGAGGAATCAGGTCATGATGTTCTGAGGTATACTTTCTACGATGCCTGTGATTGGCCAGAGCGCCCCACCGTGGGGACTTACATGCCTCCTCCCACCATCACCTATCTCAAAAACAATCGGTCATCAACTCCCTTGTATACAGAGCTGTCTCCATAGCAGACAAAGATAACTTACAAAAGGAATTACAAAACGTTAAACAAATGCTAATACAGAACGATTACACAAACAAACAAATTGATAAATCAATAAGAAAACACACTCAAAAAAGCAAGTCAACACAACCTACGAAAGAAAGATAGAGAAAAATGACCACCACTCTACCCTACATCCAAGGTGTCACACAACAAATAGGAAGAATTCTCAACAAATACAACAACCAAACCATATTTAAACCACCTGCGAAAATAAGACAACTACTAAATAACCCTAAAGATAAAAAGGCACCCTTCAGTGATCCAGGAGTATATAAAATCCCTTGTTCTTGTGGCAAAGTCTATATTGGAGAAACCGGGAGAGCGGTGAGCCAACGTATGACGGAACATGAAAGTAAAGTCAGGCTAAAACACTTTACGCAATCAGCACCAGCTGAACATCATAGCGAAACAGGTCATAACATTTTATTTGATGAAACAACAGTCATTGCAAAAGCACACAATAAATTTCCAAGAAAGCATAGAGAAGCTATCGAAATCTTAAAACACCCTAATAACATCAATATGGACAATGGATATAATACCAATCCGATTTGGCTTTCCGTTCTCCCGGATTTTTAAAAAAGACTTGATTGGCCAATCAAGTTCGACCATTTCCCACGGTGGGGCGCTCTGGCCAATCACAGGCATCGTAGAAAGTATACCTAAGAACATCATGACCTGATTCCTCAGTTTCAGGTCAGCCCTGAAGATGTGAACTGCAATGTTCACAAAACGTCGGCAAACAGTTCGTAGTTTTTTACACGAGTGAAACCCGAAATATCTCTTTTATCAAACTGAGTCATCGTGAAAGCATAAAATCTATTATTAAGGTAAGTTTTATTAGTCTTTATGAAAACATTTGATTTCCTGTAATTGATTTTGTATTTTTATATTCATAATTTTTAAAGTTTTATCCGTGGGGCAATCTTTAATTTATTTTTCGTTCTCTTGCAAATTTATTCTTTACTCTAATTAAATAAATACTTTTCTCTAAAAATAAAGAGAATTTGATGGCTAATATTCTTTAAATCATAATTTTTATTTTAGGAACTTAATCCCTCGAGAAAAAATAAACATATGGACAATAACGACTTAAAAAAAGGTTAAAAATTATTTAGAGACTATGTAAAAAGAAAAAAAAAGAAATTAATTTGAGAAACTGCAGTTCGTCGAATTTTGTTTCCTTGTTTGCTGTCAAGGTTTGGGAAAATAAATTAGTTTCAAAAAGTTTCAGTAATTTAATTTAAATTTCCAAACCATGAAAAAATGGGGAACACCTGTGTCGAGTCGAATTCATGAATTTTTTAAATAATATCCAGAGGAAAACAGTTCTAAGTGCCAGTATGGAGGATGTAATCAAGAAGCTATAAAGGTATGTTGCAATAATCTTATAATTTTTTAGATTATTAACGTCATTTAAATATGTTCCGATTGAAAAATAATTATCTCTTTATTTTCAGTACGAACAATATAAAAATTGTACTTAGAAACTTATTATTATTTAATTAATAATAATCCTGAATAATATAGGGAGTATTTAGAAATAAAGTCACAGCAGCACCAGGATGACGAATCATCGCCACTGCCTTAGCGTGCTCGAGGAAAAATAAAGATAACACGTGAACAGTTTAGAAAATCTTGCGTCAAACTGGTGACATTAAATGGCCGAACTTTCTCGCTCTTCAAGGATAAAGGATTTCGGGAAATAATGAATCCCATCTTGGAGAGTTTTCCGAAAACGGAAAAATTTACGATTTCTCCCGAGATACTGTAAGATGAAGTATCCTTAGAAGCTACTATATTGTCAGGAGGGAGACAGCTAAAACGAGTTTGGGGATTAGAACAGGGAGTTGAGCCTATAAATATGAGGAGAAATTTTTGGAAGAGGGGAGAAGTAAATTGGTTAGGGAGTGTTGTTGGGAGAAGGAAAACAGACATAGTAGTACAAAGATGGAGGTCGAAAGGGAAAGGTATTTTAGAACGAAGGGATTGCAAATGGATAAAGTTAGCAGAATCCACGAGGAAGGAAGATATATGATTTGGTGCAAAAGAAGGGCATGGAGAAAGAGAGTGCAGAAGGACAGGAGAGAATAAGGGAGTCAAGGTATAACGCAAACTATGTGTGGGTTATGCCAAGGGAGAGAGCGCAATATTTGTGTGAGAAAGGAGAGCAAGGAAGTCAGGAACTTATAGCGAGAATGAGGTACGGGTGCATGGAGAAGTATAATAGGTTTTGGCTTTCTAGAGATAAGAGAATGTGTGAATTGTGCGGGAAGGGGGATGAAATATTGGAGTTGGAGGAATGTTAAGCGGTGGAAAGGAGGGGGATAAGCATGGGGTGTTGTTGCATGAAAGGGGTGACAAAAGGGCAGAAGTATGAGTGAAGGGGGTGTTGGGTAAGATGGAGAAGAAGAGAGGGAAGAAGAGAGAGGAATGGAGAAGGAAAGATTTTTAATAGGAGAGGAAGTAGATGTAGGAGAAATGTGAATATTGCAAATAGTAGTTAAGTATTAGGTGTTAGCCGCGGCGACAGAGGCTGGTAATGCGAGGCATAGCGACAAAAGAGCAAAATGCGTGCGAGGCGAGGCGCAGCGAAGAAGGTTAGGCTATAGAAGCGAGCGGATTAGTCATAAGGTGTGGATGGATGGTACTTTGTAAAACGTAGTTGTAAGAAAATTCTGTAAAAAATGGAAGTCTAAGCAATTCAATTTTTTAAGGCCAGCAGGCCGAAAAATAAACGTTTATCTATCTATAAAGTGAACTTTAAGAAATTTAAATTATATTAGAATTATATTTAATATCCTTTTTAACGTACAATACTTAATTTAATACATATAATTCCTAAAAATAATCACTTTATATTTTTTTGTATAAAAAAGCCATTGGACAAAAATAAAAAAGAGAAAGCAATAATTAGAAGACAACCAACCAAATCTCCTTCCTGCTCTTTTTTCTTTTTCTTACGTATTTTTCTTTTTATTATTATATTTATCAAATCACAATAAAAACATTTTTAATATTTACCAACGTTTCGTTACTCACACGACACTGTTATCAGGATAAGTAAAATTTGAGCAGGTATGAACAGTAACGATATGAAATATCAAAGAGATAGCATAGTTGTTTAATTACTGTTGCTACCTGCTCCAATATTTGTTACCCTGATAACACAGCACTGTATGAGTACCGAAAGACTGGTAAATTTAATAAATATCTCTAATGGTGATTTTATAATAATAAAAATAAATAGATGAAAGAAACAAAAAAGAGAGAAGGAAGTGCATTTGGCTGGTTGCCTTCTCATTTTTCTCTAATCTTTTTTATTTTTGTCCGAAGGTTTTTCTAAGGAATATTGTTTGAAGAAATCTTTTTTTTTTTAATTAAAATAGAAGCATTTTCTAGCCTGCATGTATTTATAATTTTTTTAAACCTAAATTTAATGATGGATTCTTGTAAAATAATTGGTTAACGAGTGATCCTATAATTCAAGGCGAAACTTATTAGCGTGAAATGTGGCGATGCATCGAGACACAGTAGGTTTTTTCTTGGCGTTAACATTCAGTTCATCAAAGATGACAAAATTCAGCTAAGAACTTTAGCTGTAAAAGTCCTTGAGGAACGGCACACATCGGACTACTTGCGATATCTCGTCCGAGAAAGTCTTGAGAAGTATGGAATTCGTGTTGATGAGATGTACACGTGTACAACTGATAATGGTTCAAATATGATTAAAATGACCAGTCTACTTCAAGAAGAACAAGAGAAGAATGGAAGCAGTAGAGAAAAAACGAACTCCAATGATGAACCAGAAATCGATGTCTAGGTGAGTGCCAACATAAGTTTGTAGAGCATCCAGAGTCAGCTATTGATTTTGGTGGACAGAACATCTTTCTGATTTGCGTCCGATGTGGGGCTCACGCACTTCAGCTATGTGTAACAGACGTTTTAAAGGAGAAGCTGGTGAAAACTATTGATAAGTTACAGTGACCGAAAAAAATATACATTGAACATGTACAGCAAACATTTATACACAATATAGGTATGTAATGAGATTCATCACCTATATTTTTTCATTTATGTAGGCACGGACAGTCGTAAAGGTACTTCGAACGGAGACAATGGGAAACATTC
This sequence comes from Belonocnema kinseyi, assembly GCF_010883055.1. Classification (NCBI taxonomy): domain Eukaryota; kingdom Metazoa; phylum Arthropoda; class Insecta; order Hymenoptera; family Cynipidae; genus Belonocnema; species Belonocnema kinseyi. The sequence continues at coordinate 23,613,280 of NC_046657.1, read as the reverse complement.
TGATCAGCTGTAGTTATAAGAAACCAGTACTCCATATGCCTACGTGATTGAGTGCAACAGATATTATGCTTCAATCACTGATGTATGTTAAACCATTTTGTCTCGACTTTTCATCTACCCATGAAGAACTTCATCTATCGGAAGTCGAATAGGAGCGGCTTGAACAGTGTTGGTCTGCCCTAGAACCTTCTAGGATAACAACTCTGTTGCTACAAAAAGAGCAGCATCAACCTGGTGATTTTTTCGGTGAATGGCTGAAATGCAAGTTGGAAACCAAGAAGGTTCATACGTCGTTTCCTCGAGCTATTTTCCATGCAATGGAATCGAGAGAAGCGCAATTGCTGGAAAATGGAGCTTTACTGGCAGCCTTATATCTGGACCCAAGGAACCTTCCCTACGTCTTACATCGACAGAAGGATGAAGAGGAAAATCAAAGCAAAGAGATTCGAGCACGAAATAAGCTAAAACAAATATGGCTAAAACTTCAACCAAAATAACAGGAAACATAAGACGTTACTGATGAAATTCAATCACAGGAGGTATTACTTATTCCACATATTTTTGTTCGTACTAAATAAATTGAATTACCTTATTTTTTATCTCTATCAATTATAATGTAAAATATGTTTTATTTCAGAACCTGCAAGGAGAGGAAGATCAGAAATAAGCAGATGAAGTGGAAGCAATTTTAAAAGCATACGATCACGCAAGGCATATTCAGAGAAAGGAGAAAGATACATCTCACTGCATTGAAACGCTTCTTCTTAATTTCAGGACCACTTCTAAATAAGATAGAAAGTCCAACATTTTGAGCTTTTGGAGGGAAAGTAAAACGACTATGCCAGAACTCTACGAACTGGAAATGATGGCTCAAGCGATTCCCATGTCGCAGATCAGCGTCAAAAGGCTCTTTTCCGGAAGGAAGTTTATCTTCTCAAATTTGAGAAGCAAACTATCCCCGAACATGCTCGATGATATGTTAGTAGTACGCTGTAATGGTTTATATAAGAAACAACTAAAAGCAGTCAACAAAGCAAAAACTAGTGCTCAAACGACCAACGCCGCCAAGAAAGCTGAATAATTTAAACAAAATAATAATTTTCAACAAATTAGTTTTAATTGCGCTAAAAATTGCATTTATTATTTACTGTTCATGTTAAAATTATATTATTAAATAAAAACTTTAAATCCGCAACGAAACAATATGCATATATTTAATATTTAACTTAATATAACATATAATAAATGTACTGATTACTTATTATGAAAAGCTATACAATATTTTAAACTGCAAAAATTCAGTATGCAAATTTTTATTATAATACTTAAAGTAGTTGGCGATATTGTTTATGAGAAAACTTGAATTTAACTCTGGTCAATTTTTTTTGTACTTCGGTCACCCTGACTTTTGCTAGGAAATAAGTATTCGCCTTCACAAGGATACGGGGTTTAAAAATTTTTAGAAGAATATGTATCAGTGGCCTAGTGAATACTCTTCTGCCCCCAGATATTCGTAATCCTCATAATTATGACTTTCAGATACCTGCCGGCGACCAATTCCTCGAAGAATATTGTCTTGAGTGATCTGTTCAATTCTCTGGGATACCCAGATTGTACACCTGGATAGACATATTTCTTATCATTATAACTTTTAGACACCACCGAAATATTAACATCTAAATGCCATTTAAGAGTGTTTAGACTCGACGTGGTAAGTCACCTAGGGGACCCGGGCCATCCTAGCTTTTCTAGAAACTCGCTTGATCCTTAGCAGGAACGCAGGGCTTGAATTATGACTTTCAGATACCTCCAAGTGTCGAAATGTCTTTGAAGAATGTGAAAATGCGACCTAGTAAGCCACCTGGGAAACCCAGGCCATCTTCGCATTCTCGGTTATGCATTTTGTCCTTCGCAGGAAGGAAGGGTCTTAAAATTAATCGAAGAATATGTTTCAGCATTCTGGCAAAATCTCTGGAGCACGGTGTTTGTCGCATTTCTTATAATTACGACTTTAAGATGCCTCCGCAGTATTAGCATCTACATGCTTCCGAAAAGTGTCAAAACTTGACCTGGTAAGCTATCCAGGGAACCTGAGCCATTCTCGCATATTCATAAACTGGTCTTGGTCTTAACAGGAAAGCAGGGTCCTAAAATTCTTCGAAGAATGTTTGAATATCCTGGTAAATTCTCTGGAGCACCTGGATTTTTTATAGTTTTTAAAATTCCTCAAAGAATATGTTTGACAAACCTTGTGAATACTCCGGATCACCAGAGTGGCGCTAGACCTCGTACGAGAGACCTCTGATCCTTGATGAACGGTTGAAAGTCAAATACTATAAATCCGAGCAACTTTAATATTAATATTTTAAAATATTATTTATGTTACTGGTATGATTTAACGTAACGTAACATAACGAAAGTTTCGTTCGGATCCCTGATTGTAATGAATCGGATTAGAGTCAAGTGGATTGGGTTGAAGTGGATTGTATTTAATTGTATTGTTTTGGATTGTAATTAATTGGAGTAGATTGGAATGGATTGGAGAGGATTAGAATGATTCTAATCGGATTGTAATTAATTGGAATTGATTGAAATCAATTGGAAAGAATTGGATTGGATGAGAATGGATTGAAATAAAGTGGCTTAACTTGGAACGAATGCATTAAAGTAGATTGGAATTAATGGCATTGGATTAAAATGGAGTAGTTTGAAATAAATTGGATTGGAATGGACTAGATTGGATTTAAGTGGATTTTATTGGTATTGAATGGACTGGATTGAAGTGGATTGGATTAGAGTGGATTGAGGAGAAATAGATTTGAATGAAGTGGATTGGAATTAATCGGATTGTATTACAATTAATTCGATTGAAGTGGAATGGACTCGGTTAGAGTGAATTTGATTCGATTACATTGAATTATAGTGATTGGATAATATAAATTGTATTGGATACGATCGATTTGCATTGTAATTTATTGGAGTTAATTGGAATGGATTGGAGTAGATAGGAATGAATTGGTTTGTGATAAATTGGATTGAAATGAATTGGATTTGAATGGATTGCCTTAGAGTGGATTGGATTGGGATGAAGAGATTGAAGTGTATTAGAATTAATTAGATTGCACTGAAATTGAGTGGAATGAAATGAATTGGATTTTAATGGATTGAAGTGAAATTGACTTGATTGAAGTAGATTAAATTCGATTTCAATTAATTGGATTATTGTGTATTGTGTTGAAAAGAATTAAATTGGATTAAGGTGGATTGGAATTAATTCAACACGACATCATCTAGCTTCTACCGGGAGCTATCGATTTTTTTTTATTCCCCAAAAATGTTTCAAGCAAGTGATTGATTGGATTCCCTCTTGGGATTTTATATTAGGACTCTATGCAACTTATTTGCACTTATGATGGACTGGTGTAAAAAAAATAATGTGTGACACTCCGCCGCTAAGTGGCACTTTGCCTCGTGTGAACTGCAGTACTTGTCTCGCATCAGCTATACGCCTCGACTCCGACTCGCACTGCAACTTACATACACGGCCAAAAAAGTGCTACTTAGAGCCCTTGTATCAGAAATGACGGTTATTGGTACCCATGTGCAATTTTCCATACTCCCTTAATTTAAGAAAATCTGATTTAGGCCCTTTTTAATTTTTATTGATTTCAAAAATCTCGGTCTAAAGTGGTCAAATTGTTGGTGATCAATATTGTATTCTTTCTTTTTGCAGCAAAGCGTTTATGGGCCCTATGGAAAAAGTCAAAAACATCTCCTGTGATAAGACTTGAGTTCCCTTATTACCTATTTTTTGATGAAGATGGACATCCTACTGTTAAAAAGTTACCCGCAGGTGTACAAATGCTTGTGGTAACAGATATGAGCAGAACTAAACTCGTTGGAGTACTCGTAGAAGGACATGTGTGTTCATTCGTGATTCCAGGAGACGAGCGTAATCAAAAAGTTTTACTGAAAATAATTAATAACGTAGCCAAGGAAACTGTCAACGTAAAGGATGATCATGAGCCGTTGTCAGAGTACGTTAAAAAGAACAAATATTGGCGTGAATACAGACGAAATGCTGAAATACCCAAAGAGGGCTCACCAATGGCACGGGGCTTACCAGCTTCCTCCACAAGCTCACTCGTGGCGATGGACTTACCTCAGCGAATGGGCTCAGTTGGATCTTTTCGAACGTAATTCGATTATACCTTTTTTTAATGCTGACTTCAGATTTTATTTTATTTTTATGACACGTTATAGAGAAAGCAAGAAATAATGCAAAAGAATGTACGATAGTATATTGTTTTATGACCCAGCAAACTATGGCTTTGATGGTCGAGGCCGATGTTCACGGTACGAAACATATATGCGCGCGCCTTCGGCGCGCGCATAACCGCGAATTGTAAACAACGGGCGAGGACATCAAAGGTTTGCTGAGGAGACACACGATATTTGATGCAAGAACGGAATGGTTTTCGTATATGAGTGCGTGTCGAGCGTAAAGTTCGGTGGGGGGTGGCGGGGCGGAGTCCCCGTGGGTGTCCGGGGGGCTGCCCCCGCCCCGTTATAAAACATGAAAAACACAATAATTTTGAATAACTGTAACTAAAATTAAACATACGATTAAATGTGGGGCGTGAGCTTTATACCAGCCATAGTGTAGACATGTGTGCCCGGCGTGTCGCCACTTGGACCAAAGGCGCATGCGCGCGCTCTGTAAAAGTATACTTTTACGGCCTTGGCCGGAAGAATACCCACTCCAACAAACAAGAATTTCGCATTCTGCGAAAACGCTCAGCAAGATACGAAAACTGTCCGGTTTTGCATAAAAATATTTAAGGAAGTCTACTAATTCTTCCCTACAAAGTTCGTGGACACAGACCCTGCACTTTCCGTTAACCTTTGCTACCAATAAATTCATTCTTTCGGCTTGTTTCCCAATCTGAATCTTGCAATTCTTGTACATCTGCTCAGTCTCTGTTCCTTTTTAAAACAATTGGTTTTTGTTGCTTAGATTTTATACTATTTATTATGTAATGTATAATCGAAGTAATATTAGATTAAATAATTTTTAGTGTGGCGGAAAGCTTACACGTGTCATATAGAATCTACTATAGTATATACTTACCATATTTTTAATGTCAATATATTTTCTTTTTTCGTTAAATTATATAAAAGATAATCTTTCCTCATATAAAACCGACTTTGAAGAAAAGTGTGGGTATTAAGGATTAAGGATTGTATTATTGTTTTTCAATTATAATAAATACCATACTCTTATAGAATTAAGATAAAGTATTTGAAATTCTTTCCTTTAGTAATAAAAGATTGCAGAAAACACAAAAATTCTTTATCAATTTTTGCATGGTCCTTCGATTTTTTTTAAATTCTCCTTTTTGGTTGGGATATCGACTATTATATTTTTGATCAAAATTCATATTTTTTGTTCAACCTAATACTTCAGTTTTCTAATAAATTGTTAAAGTTTAAAATCACAGAGACTAACTTTCTACCAAAAAGATGAATTATTATCAAAACATATAATAGTTGATATTTTAAACAAAAAAAGTTTTAATAAAAAATTAAAATCAATTGAATTAATTTAAAAAACCGTATTTTCACCAAGTCAGTTTGACTTGTAACCAAAACAGATAAAATTTCTACCAAAGGAGGTGAATTTTCAAGCAAAAAAGATTTTTCGTTGAAAAAGAAATAACATTTCAACCAAATTGTTGAATTTCGCATGAAAATAATATAATTTTCAAACCGAAAAATATTAATTTTCGACAAAAAATTGAATTATTAACTAAATAATTATATTTCCTACCAAATCATTGAGTTCTCAATCCAAAAGCAAAAGTTTTCTACAAAACAGTTTAATTTTTGGTGTTGAAATATGAATTTGAACAAAAATGTTTTAACTTTAAACTGATTAGTGGAATTTCTAACCAAAAACGGTGAATTCTCATCAAGAAATATAATATTTGATATTTCAAACAAAAAAGACTTTAATTACAAATTGAGAGCAGATGAATCAAAAACAAACAAGTAAAACCAAAAATTTAATTAGAATGTTGAAGCCTCAAACTCAAAAGATTGATTTTCAAACAACCAGTTGTATTTTCGTTCATGAAAGATGAAATTTATGATTAAAAATATCAATTTTCAAACCAAGAAGATGAATTTTCAACAAAATAGTTGAAATATTAATAAAAAAGATTTTTCAGTCAATACAATTATCAACAAAATAACAAAATTTTAACCAACAAATAACAACTTTTTTAGAATTAATAATCAGTTGAACGGCAAACGTTAAGCTTATAAACAATAATTTTATATTAATTCATTTAATTTAATAATGTTTCGTTATTTGTTTAAGCAAAAAGTTGACATGTTGATGTGAATTTATTGAAAAATAAAGAAACATTAACTCCTTAAGACTGATTACAATCCATTTTTGCGGGCGATCTGACTAGATTCAAAAATATCAATTTATATTAATTAAATATAAAATTAATAATATTTTTTTCTAATCGAAAGAGAACAACTTTTTGATATAAAAAATTCACGTTTTAATACTTTCTTAAAAACTAATAAAACTGCAGAATAAAATAAAAAAATATACAACAAAATGCAACAAAATACAGCAAAATCAAATTAGTAGTTTTCTTGTACCTAATTTAGAAACATTAATCTTTCTGGTTGAAAAGTACTTTTTCTCTCTGAATTTAACTGTTTTAGAATTCGTCTTTTAGATAGAAAAAAAAACATTTTTGGCAGAACAATAATTTTCTCTGTATAAAAATACATATTTTTTCTTAAATATTTAACAATTTGATTAGAGTTTAATTCTATTTTATAGGAAATTCAGCATCTTGTTTGAAGTACTTTGTTGAACAAATTTTTTAAGATTCATCTGTATGGTTAAAAATTTAGTGAAAAAATCATTATTCTTGATGAAAATTCGTCTTTGGCTCAGAAAATAAATCTTCTATATTACAAATTCAACTTTTGGTTTGAGAATTCAACTATTTGTTAAAAATTCGTTTTCGTTTAATTTCACTGATTAAAATTCGTCTTTTTTGCTCAACAATTTTACAGTTTTCGGTAGAATTTTGATCTTTTTTTGTTATAAAATTCGACTATTACATTGAAAATTGATGTTGTGGGTTGCAAATTCAAATACATTCATAAAGTATCTTGGATGAAAAAATCAGCTATTTTGTTAAAAATTTGTCCTTTTTAATGGTAAATGTGACTTTTATTATAGAAAAGTTTTCCTTCTTAGTTGCCAATAAGCTTTTTGTTGATCAATTTAAATATCATTGAAAAAATTCGATTTTTGGGCTCGAAAATTCGACTATTTCTTTAAAGATTTTACTATTTTCTTGAAAATTCATCTTTTCAGTAAAAAATTAACATTTTAGGTTGAAAACTCATCTCTTTGGTAAAATATATTCAAATCTTAAAATTTTTTAATGCTTTCATATTTAAAGGTTTTGAAATATTTTAACAAATTTAAAAAAATTTCTCAAACTTTTTTTATTTATTTCAATAATTTATAAGAATATTAAAGAATTTTTATTATTTTAGGTTTTTTAAGAGATTCAAATTCATTTTCAAAAGGTGTAAAGTATAATCTAAAATTGATTAATAATTTTTAAAAATAAGTTAAAATATTTTTTATTCAAGAAATACAAATTAATAGTATATTTTGCACCGATAGCGAAAACGGTCGTTTACGCTCTCGGTCCATAACATACTATTCTATTATACAATTCCTAATCTGAAAAAATTAATTTGTATTCTTTTAGTTAATTTATGAACAATTCAAGTTACAATAAATTTGGAACATTTATGCGACATCAAAACGCTCTACAAGCCCTTCAAATACATTTGTGGCTGGAATACTTTTATAAGTTCTTATTTTAATTGTAATAGAAGTAATGTCCACTAAAAAATCATTTTGGAAAAATATTTTTGGTTCAATTAATTTTTTTCGAAGGTGTCCTCAGCGTGAAGAATAAGCAATATGCTCTTGTCTAGTGAAATGGTGGTTTGATTTTCCAGATTTCAATTACAAGAAATAACTGCGTTTTCAAAATAATATCATCAATCTCAAGTTTTTTTCCGGGCTTCGAATTCAACATTTTTTAATTTAAGAGTTGTATGAGACAGCAAAAAATAACCAAACAAGTGTTTGCTGTCTACCGAGGATTATATTTTTTATAGAAAACAAAAATACTTTTTCATTTGGGGCATGGTCTGTTGAAATGCCCTTGTGAGTTCTAAGATTTCAAAAACAGGAAATAAACATGTTCTCAAATAAAATCATGACTCTCAAGTATTTCTCTAACTTAAATTTAGAAAAAACAGATTTTAACATACACTGGCCTTTGGGTTATATATTAGACCATGCCTGAGAATTGTGTTATATAAAGGTTTCAGCGAACTAAATATTCTAGCTGACTATTTTCAGGGTCTGGTTAACTATTGGTCAGTTTGGTTAAATTTGTTGACTATTTATTTTCTGAAATTTCTTCGTGAGATAAATTTTTTTACCGAAAATGTGGAGACTGGCTGCTATTCTCTGTTCTATTTTATCAACCCTGCATGATGTTGGTAAGTTCATTATAACACAGAGAAAAATGGATGGTCAAAGTTGTATGGTGAAAATTTAGAGAGCCAGAAAGTCTTTCTACATGGTCGAACGGTCCTTTGAAATTTTTTTCGACATGGTTAAAAAGACTTTTATTTTATCGCCTGTCTGACTTTTATAAGAACATCAGGCTCACCATCAGTGATAACTAAGGTATCCTTTTCGGCATGGTTAATCCGCACATTTTGTTTTCACTCATTTCGACCATCCACGAAGGAGCAGATAGGCCATTGCATATGCGCGTCAATCATGCGCCTGAAAAATTAAAGGGTATCGCTAGTTTGCTAGCATATAGAATTCGTAGAACACTTGGTGCTTTCTGTTAAAAAAAAATGTTTTTACCCAATATTTCCGTGTAAAGTGAATGCATTTATTGAGGATTAATGTAAAATATCTTATTCTGTAAGTACCTGTTTTAAATACGTAATTGTGATGTTAATATTTTCCGTATGTTATGTGAGATTTAAGACATTTAATTCTAATCTTTTTGAGGTTAATGTTAGTTTGAAGCAGATTATAATTATTTCAGTAATCACTGTTAAGTCTTGGATTAATCGATTTAGGATCAACTTGAATTGTATTTATTAATTTAAAACTAAATCTTTATTTTTCAGTTCTGACATTCACTCATTGAAGGACACATGGCAGGAGCAGGGTCGTACTCGTGCTCCTATATGCAGAGAATGGAGAGCTGGAACTACAATGAAAACACAATTAATATATTTATAGGTAATTATTCATTATTCAATCATTATTTTTTATACCTATTTTATTACCTGCTCCATTACTAAACTGCTTAATTCAAAATTTATGTAGTTTGTCGAAATTCAACTATTTGGTTCAAAAAGTATGTATTTTCTTGGAATTTTATTTTTCAAGTCAAAAACTAAACGTTTTAAGTTAAAATTTATCTATTTTATTGAACACCTTAATTAAAAATTCCCTTTTTGGGGTAAAAAAATAATGTAAATATAACTATTTGGACAATTTGATTGGAAAGTCAACTATGTTGTAAAAAATTGAACTTTTTTGTAAAAGCGTAGTTTTTTTATCAAAAATATTTTTTTTTAAATAAAAAATTATATTTTCCAAATAAAAATGTACCTATTCCATATTTGTTTAAAATTCAAAAATTTGTTTGGCAAAACAACTATATAGTAGAAAATGCAACTTTTTGTAGAAGATGCGTTTTTTTATTAAAAATAATGCATTTACATGAAAAATTAGTTTTAAAAAATAAAACTTTAGGAGTTTCATTTTGACCTAAAAATTTATTTTTTAATTTACAAATTAAACTATGTGGGTAAAGGTGTATGTAATTTGTTAGAAAAACTTTTTTTTTGGTACAAAATTAATCTTATAAACTTACAAGTTAACTATTTGGTTAAACGTTAACGTATTCTGGGTAGGATATGGTCCTTCTTTGTTGATGGTTCTTTTTTATTCAGAATCTTGTTAAAAATTCTTATTTTTTTCTTGAAGCTTTATCTCCTTGGTTGAAAATGTAACTATTTTGATTAAAATTCGTTTCATGTTTGGTTGGAAATTAACCTTTTAAACTGGCAATTATACATTTCCATTTTTTGAAAAAAATTAATGTTTCTTACTTGAAAGTTCAAATTTTTCATTGAGAATTTATGCGTTTCATTTTTAATTAATCTTTAATGTCAAAATTCTACTGTTTTGTGGAAAATTAATCTTCTTGGCCAGATAATTTTTTATTTGTTTGTTAAATATTTGAAAGCTTTGTTGCAAATTTATTTTTATTGTTAAAATTATTATTCATTTAATAAAAAGACTTAACAATTCCATGTTTGGTTCTAACTGTATCCTGTGTATTCAAAAAGTTACAAATTTTTATTTTTTAATAGAATCTTTGATACTCTTTGTTGAAAATTCATCTTCGTGGTTGAAAAAAATTTTTTTTTAATATAATTTTTTTAATCGATTTTTTTGTGAAAATTCAACTATTTGTACCATTTTCAGTTGAAACTGTATCCTGTATACTGTATAAGTTAAAAATTGTACTGTTGTGTAGAAAGTTCATGTATTTTGTTAAATCTACTCTTTTTGGGTAAAAAGGAAACCTACAAATGAAAGAACAGAAGTACTTTTTGTTGCGGTTTTTTTTCAAGTAGATACAGTTGAATTTTATGACATTGCAACAAAACAAGATTAAATAGAGTTGTAACATGTAACATTTACTCTGAAATCGCTGTAAAGATGACATTTTTTTCTTTCTGTGCATCTCCTTTGTTAAAAGTTGAACTTTTTGTTGCAAAGTTCAACTATTTTTTAGAAAATTTATCTTTTGGGGTAGAAATTTCTTCTTCTTTGTTGATAGTTTCACTTTTTGGTTGAAAATCTTGTGTTAAATTGATAATTTTTTTTTTAAATAATCTTTTTTGTTGAAGATTGATCGTTTTTTTTTTCTGAAAAATCCACTTTTTTCAAAACATTTGACTTTCTACCTTAAAAACTTTTATTTTATTTAAATAAGAAAATTATTTAATCGTTTTTATGCTAATTTATTACTTACATTGTTCTAGGGAATATTTATGGGGCGGCTCAAAAATAAGGAAAGCAGCTGGCAAGAGACTTTTTTATTTTCAACAATTGCAGTTGCAGTATTGAACTTAATCCTGAATTAATATTACTTTTTAGATTAAAGTTGATTATATCGTACCAGTAATATCATATAAGTTCTATATAATAAGTTCTATTTAATAAAATAAACTATGCATTTATATCACAAGTATTTATCGAATTTTAACCCTTTCATAATTAATTTATAATTTGTCTTATAACAGTTATATTGTGTACACTATTTACATAGTAGAACCTGATGCTAGTTCAGACATAGAGAACCTAAAGTTTGTTTTAAAATAATTCAAAAATATATATTTGACTATCATCAATAGTCCTTTTCACCACTTCCTTAATATCTATATTGACACTTTGAAATAATCAAGTCGACCTTTAAAAATGATCGAATCGCCCATCCGAAATAACTACGTGAAATATCTAAGATAATCGAATCGACCATTAAGTACGACCCAGTCGAATGTCTGATAAAATCTGATCGACCATCCGAGATTTCCAAACCGACGCTTCACAATGATCGGGTCAGCCAGCTTGAGATGACCGAGACGACGATCTGTGGAAATCAAGTAGACTTTCTGAGATTGTCGATTTGGACCGCTTGTTTTTATTTGATAGAGTTAGTCGCTTTAGCGATATTCAAGAGGTGTCCTATAGTCGACCCTGCAATATGGACTGTTTGCACGTTTATATTGATAAACAGACCTTCCATTTTTCTCCGTGAATTCAGATTAAGACAAAATATGAAACTATTCAAATTAAAATGGATATTTTTCAATCATCTTAAAGTACGCTAGGAACCTCCATGAAGCTTGCTTTACGACAAACCTGAATTAGAGCCAAACGTAAATTCGTATACATTCTAGAATGAGTCATTGAATTTTAAAATTTAGCTTTTCACCTGGAGGCTGTGAACATTTTTGTAGAAAACTTATTTATTTTAATCGGCAAGATTCTTAGTCAAGCTCTAATTCACCTGAATTCGAAAACGCGAATACTGTCTAAGGCTGGTCAATTATTCTTAAATCAAGATAATAAAAGCTAAAATTCAATTCGACCCAGTGCATTGGCAAATTTAATTATTGGTTGATATACTCAGTTTAGTTTGTGAGATGAGAAGCAACGTGCGGGGTGTATAGCATCAGTTGAAATTTTTTATCAAATAGTCCGGTAGTCAAGTAGGTCTGCTCTAGGCTTATACATGAGAAATCGCGGTTTCGAGTCTCGACGCGGATGATATTTAAGTTATAATTAACATTAAAAACTTTCAATTACAGTGAAACTCTTCTATAGCGCTGATTTTGGGGTTGACGATAGGGGGGAACTAACTCATTATAGCCCGCTCCGCTTTTGTTTGTTCACGCTTGAGTTCTTGCCTGGGCGAAAACCGCAGACCTGCGGCCCCCGCGCAGCTACATATGGCGCACCGCCAATTCTCGGAAGGGATATAGGAGGGAGGGCTATTAAAGAGTTTCACTTTAATTTTAAGACAGAAAATTCATAAATCAAGGGTTGATTTTTGTAATTATCAATATTTAAGAACTTCCACATATTAATACCTGCATGTTAAAAAATACCTCACTTGGAGTGATTTCTAAAAGGACCACTATAACGTTGGTCGTCTAAAAGAAACATTCATTTAATCTCTAGTTTGGTATATCATTTAAGAATATTTTGAATTCATTACAGGAAATTCACGGAATTCAATTAACTTACATAATTCAACGAATTCTTTGAATTCGCAGCATTCAAGTAATTCACAAAATTCAGGGATTTCGTAGAATTCATGGTATTCGCTGAATCAGCGGACTTCATGGTATTTAAGGAATTAAAGCAATTAATCGAATTCACGGAATTGTAATGAAGTCAAGGAATTCATGGAATTGAAGTAATTCGGAAAGTCCGCGCAACTCAATAAATTCACGCAAATCAGGGAATCCACAAACCATTTTTAATTCCATCAATTGTTTGGCTTGCATGAATTCCTTAAATTCCATTAATTCTTCAAATTCCCTAAATTTTTCAATTCCATAAATTTCTTGAATTCTATTAACTCCTTAAATCCATTAAATTTCATGATTTCCGTGAATTTTATAAATTCCATTTATTCCATGAATTTCGCGAATTCAGTGAATCTCGAAAATTTCAAAAATTCCGCAAATTTGTAAATCCTGCCATTCCGAAAATTCCGTTGATACCGTGCATTCTTCGGATTTCTAAAATTCCTTAAAATCCGTGAATTTCTCAAATTCTTTGAATTTGGCGAATTTCGAAGCTTCCGTTCATTCCTTGAATTCTGTGAATTCGTTCAATTTCCTAAATTCCTTGAATTATGTAAACTCCTTGAATCCCATTAAATTGAATTTAATTTCATTAAATGTAATTGATTTCATGAATTCCGCAAATTTGGCGAATACCATTGATTTCTTGAATTCCCTGAATTCTCTTGATTCTATAAGTTCCTTCAATTCTGTTAATCCCTTGAATTTTATTAATTCTTTCAATTCGGTCAATTCTTTGAACTCTATCAATTCCTTAAATTCTGTCAATTTATTAAATTACTTCAATTCCTTCAATTCTGTTAATTCCTTGAATTCTGACAATTCCCTAAACTCTATGAGGTCCTTGAATTCTGTAAATTCCTTGAATTTGGTAAATTTCTTGAACTCTATAAATTTCTTGAATTCTGCCAATTGCTTCTATTCTGTCGAATCCTTGAACTTCATTAATTCCTTGAATTCTATCAATTCTTTCAATTCTTTCAATTCTTTCAATTCTGCCAATTCCTCGAATTCTATAAATTCCTTAAATTCTGTCAATTCTTTCAATTCTGTCAATCCCTCGAACTCTATCAATTCCTTAAATTCAGCCAATTCTTTAAATTCTGCCAATTCCTTGAATTCTGTTAATTCCTGGAATTTGGTAAATTTCTTGAACTCTATAAATTCCTTGAATTCTGACAATTCCTTCTATTTTTTCGATTCCTTAAACTCCATCAATTCTTTGAATTCTATCAATTCTTTTAATTCTTTAAATTCTGTCAATTCCTTAAATTCTGTCAATTCTTTCAATTCTGTGAATTCCGCGAACTCTATCAATTCCTTAAATCTATCAATTCCTTAAATTCTGCCAATTCCTTCAATTTTGTCAACTTCTGGAATAGAAATTTCTCTAATTCTATAAATTCCTTAAATTCTGTCAAATCCTTCAGTTCTGTTAATTCCTTCTATTGTGTCAATCCCTTGAAACCTATCAATTCCTCAAATTGTGCCAACTCCTTGAATTATTGCAATTCTTTCAATTCTACCAATTCTTTGAACTTTATAAAATCCTTTCATTCTGTAAATTCCTTGAATTTGGTAATTTTTTGTAATTCTATAAATTCCTTAAATTCTGTCAAATCCTCGAACTCCATCAATTCCTTAAATTCTGTAAATTCTTTCAATTCTGTCAAATTCTCGAACTATATCAATTGCTTGAATTCCTTGAACTCTGTACGTTCCTTGCATTCTGTGAATTCCTTGAATTTTTAATAAACTCCTGGAATATGGTAAATTTCTTTATTTCTATAAATACCTTGAATTCTGTTAATACCTTCTATGGTGTCAATTCTTTGAACTCTATCAATTCCTCAAATTCTGTGTATTCCAATAATTTTGTCAATTCTTTCAACTCTGTCAATTCCTTGAACTCAATCAATTTCCTAAATTCTGTCAATTTCTTAAATTCTCTCAACACCTTAAATTCTGCCAATTCCTTGAATTTTGGCAATTCCTTGTATTCTGTCAGTCTCTTGAATCCCTCAAAGAGAGGTTTGCTTAACATGCAGTTACCGATATACATCTTCATAAATAAAGAGTTTGCAGATGAAAATTGTGATAATTGAAAAATTTACAATTCTCAAATTTAAATTTTCCATAAGGCATAATTTATAAATCAACATGTTTGAAATTCAAGAACTTTTAATTATAACTCTAAAAAGTTTTAAAACTTTTATTTGCAAATCGTTGAAGTTGAAAAGTTTATAATTTTCACTGTAAACAATTGAGAACTATGCAAGTTTCAAAGTTTACAATGAAACATTCTGTGATCTTGATTCATTATACCACAAGTTTCTTGAATCTGGAAGATTCGGGATTCAAATCTTGACTTTCGATGACAAAAATCATCCAAATCTAAGAATTTGTATGTATACATCTTTCAAATTCAAGAAGGTTAATTGCTTGGTTCCCAAAATTAAAGAATTTAAAATGAAAAATCATGAAAATTAAACAATTTCTTATTGTGATTCTTCAAATGAACTTTAAATTGTAATTATTTAAAATTCGAGCGTTTCTAATTTCGACAATTTACCATTTAAAAATCAATATTCTGTAATTCTGCTGATTTAGTTAGAGAAAAGAGAGATCCTAAGGGCAATTTGAAAATTACTAGTTAAATTAATAAAAAATATTAATTAATTCTTTAATCATTAAATACTAATTTCTAAGTTGAAAAGAAAATTTCACAAAGTCACGAGTATTTGAGTTTTGATGACTATTTAAAAAAAGTCTTTTTCATCTTTTATATTTGCAATGTAATACATTCTAATTTTACTTTGACTTCTAGGTGGGCTTTACCGCATTATTTCAAGATCTGTTGAAAAAATGTAAATAGTATTAAAATGAACAAAATCAGAAGAATTTTGTTTTTCTGGAAATATAATTTTCACATTTTTCTCGCAAATAATGCAAGATAGCACAAAAGTACAAGTGGTATTTCTTAGATCTTATTTAGATGTGCAAACTTTCAATTTAACTTTTTTCTACAATTGTTTTAAAAAATTAGACTTTTTCTGCTTATAAAAATAATTTTCCTGGCGACATAAAAAAGATGGTATTTTTTGGACTATAAATTAATTAGAACAAGGTTGTAGAACCGGCGGCGTGACAAATCAAAAAGTTTAATAAAAGAGCGCATTTGTGAAACATTCTAGGCCTTATTTAAACAATGACAAGGAAATATTGTAAAAATTTCAAAGACAGAATCACAAACATTATTTATTTGGCTTAACATTATTATTATTTAAATTTTTTACCGTTTTTAATTCATAATAACACTTATTATCTTTTTTTTAACTCCGCATACTAATTTATTTTCATGCGCTGATTAGGAAAATTATAAATACATATTTTATGTTCCATATATTTTTTTCATACCAGTGCAAGTTTTTCAAGTCAAAATGGGGCAAAAGGTCCAAAATTATTTTTGTTGACATTAATGAATTATCACAGAACTATAATTCAAAATTGGAGAAAAAGTGGAAAAAGTTTTTTAAAAAGCTGCGACTTTCTATCTCTTTTCTAAGAGAAAAATTGTTTAAAAATAATAAATTGTTTGAGCAATTCAGTGCAATATCTAATTATCAGTATAAAGCAATATTTGAAACATTAGGAACAGTTTGCATATAAAAAAAACAAAAACCCAAAATTAGCTCCAGAGACTTGCAAAATCCATTTTCTAACTTATGGGGTTTATTTGACGCCCATTAAGCTACCACCTCCACAAACGAAATTTCCAAATTTCTTTTCATCTGCATTTTTTTCTTTTTTGGTTCTTTGGGCTGTATTGCCAAATTTTGGGATCTACTACTTTTTATGAAAATTCAAGTTATACAAATATAGAAGTATTATAAAACAGCATAAGTTTGCAATGTTGCCACCAACCTGGGAGAATCGGGATAACCAGCAGAAATTCGGGAGAAACTTGCACCGGGATAAACCCGGGAAAAAGTCGGGAAAGAAACATTACACCGGGAGATTTCCCGTATTTCATAATTCGTGTGTTTTGTAATTTTTTTACAGGTTCACAATGTTTTTGGTTTTAAATTTCACTTCATATTACGTGATATGATCCTTATTGATAATAATATATTTATCATCTTTAAAACTCCTATAATCTTAATTCAAAATTATGGCTTTGATTGCAATATTCTAATACAACTTTATCTAAAGCCTTAAAACTAAAGTTTTTTCTTTTATTAAAAATTTTATAATATTGTAGTTTTAAATTCAAATAATTATTTAGAATGACAAGACCATTTCGCTATTAAATATCCCTAAATTTCATATCAAAAGCCTTGATAGTTTTAAATTATAAAATTTAAAACTGCAAAGATTAAAATTTTAACAATGTAACATCTAAAATTTTCCAATTTTTATTTGAAGAAATAAACTAGTTATTAATTTAAAAGTAAAAAACATATTAGTCAAAAATTTTAGGAGTTAACAATAGCTCTAAAGGAAGATTTCACATTTAAAAATTAAAAATTAGGTTAAAAATATCAAATGGACAAAAATTCAACCATGCGACTGAAATTAATAGAGCAATAAATGCTATATTTTCGGTAATTTTAAATGATTAATATAATTTTAGAGTTATGAGTTTAAATGTTCAACGGTCAATTTAAAATTTGATCCTTTTATAGGTTATAATTTTGCAACTAAAATGTAATTTGTTGAATTTGGAAAAGTTTATAAAGCAATTAAAAAATAATTAGTTTTTATGTGATTTAAATTTGCTTCGAACAATCTAAAATTTTAAGGGTTTGATTATAATAAAGTTTTAATATCACAACTTTGGTGACTATACATTTCGTCAGTTTAAAATGAAGTTCAAAATTATTTTAGTTTTATGGTTCTGGAGATGATTTTTTTTATTTTTGATGTTTCCCATTTAAAATTACTATTTAGTTTGAAATTTTTTTTCGTTGTGTATTAACAATTTAAAATTTTTAAATTTAGAAGCTTTTACTTGGAAAGATTCAATTTAGTTTTCAATATAAAATTTTTAAATCCTAATCGCTTTGTATTAAGAATTGTTGAAATTTAAAAGCTTTCAATTCTTAATTATTGAATTTTGAATGCTTTTAAGTATAAATAATATAATTGAAATTCCTATGAATTTTTAATTATCTAATCTTAACATATTCAATTTCTAAGGTTTTTAAATTGTCCTATTTTCAAAATTATTAATCTAAAATCATTCAATTTCGTGATTTTTCAATTTGAAATAAAATTTTTTATTATATAGGGCTTCGATTTAGTAATTATACAATTTGATCCGTTGTCCTTATTAAATTGTCAAAAATCTTGCAATAATTTTTCATATAATCCTTTAAATTGAAATAACTAATTATTGTTAAGAATTTTAAAAATATGATTTTATAAAATTGGTTTTAAAATTCATTTTTAAATTTGCACATTTTTCATGTCAGAAAGTAAAAATCCAGAGAGGTCTTCGAAACCTATACAAATATAAAATTATTTAATTTCATTGTTACCAGTGCAGAAACTTTGATGTGGTGCCGGTCGGGCCCCGATTGGGAAAAATGTGGACCCGATAGGGTAATTTGTCTAGCGCCAGACCATAAATGAAACACCCTACCCTATCGGGCACAGATATGGGCATTCGAAATGTGGACCCGATCTGGCCCAGATATGGCCCCTTTTATTTTTTATTTCTATAATTAATAAAATTTCAAAAGTTTTTATATTAATATTTTTTCAACTTTGTATTTTACAAAACTTTAATTTTTAAATATTCTACATTATATATAATTATAAATTATATCTCATTTTCAATATACTACATTTCATTATCTGTTCGTATTGCTTGAATTTATCGATAAGAGTTTGGATTTTAAAGAAAACTATTATGCTTCGACAAACAATGTTCAAATTTAGAGATATTACACATGCACACAAATGAATTTAAATTATAAAAAAATTTTAATCATCTTAATATTCTTTTGGAATGATTTTTATTTGACTACTTCATATGGGGCACGTGAAAGAGATTTAACAAGTGAGGTTAAGTTCGAGAAAATATAAAAAGCATTTGATTTATAATATTTATAATTCGGAAATTCATACATTTGGTGTAAGGTGATCTCTATTTTCAGAAAATCACCAACAAAATATAAAATTCTAAAAAGCTGGAAAACATTTTTTTATTCACATAAATATTAAATGCGCTCAAAATGACAACGCTTTCTCAAATACATCGCTGGAAATCTTCAGAAACTAAAAATGAATGGTGATGTTGATTCTAGCGAATTAAAGCTTACTTCTGCCTTTATTGTTGATATAAGAAAACTTACCAACAATTCTGTGCTTTCGAACTCGCAATCTACTATTTGCTTTTGGCATTTAAAGTTATATAAAGAAAAACAATATCATGACGATAACAGAAAACTTGACATAATCTTGTCTAACACGAGCCACATCATCTGCCCCCTTGGGGCCACATGTGGAAAATCCGATCAGGCCCAGATCGGATCTCGGGAATAAGTTCGGCAAATTCTCCACGGGTAAACCACATATACGGATAATACGTAAATAAATTTTATAAATTTTTTTAAAATGATAAATTTATATTAACCCTGAGTTAATAATTATAGCTACAATAGTACTAAGTTACAAAATCAAGTGGGGTGAAGACCCCGGTAATTTTAAATATTATGTTGTATTCTCAATAAGAACTATAAAATAAGTTGCAAAGAAGCATCTGAATAGTACTAAAGAATTCTGGATAACAAAATAGTTCAAGTTGAAAGAATTTTAGCCTCGAAAAATTGGTCCCATTACTCTCTTAATTTTTGTTCGTTTTAATGATGTAAGTCAACCTTGATAGAATCGTAAATCAAAATTATGTTAATTCTTGGGCAATCTCGACTTAAAAACCTTTGATATCTTCACCTATTTTGTTAACTATATACACAATAAAAGTTAATTTTTCGATGATACGCGTGAAAGAACAACGCACGTCAATTTACGAATTTTTATTCTAAAAAAAAGAATTTGTATTTGTAAAATATGAAAATTTATCTAGTAATCCATTAAATAATTTTTAATTAATCGGCAAACAACTTGCTCTTTTTCCAGTTAATAAGTAGTTCGCGATAGATAAACAAGTTATGTCAAAAATTGTGTATTCAAGACAACGAAGAAACTTACGGTAATATCTAGCACTTTTCGTTTTAATTAGATAATTTTCTTCGCCTTTATGTCATTTCACTTTCATTCAGCTACACAGACTATTTCTCGAATTTTCGTAGAAATCCTTGATAAATTCAATTACGTCTTGTTTTCTATCACCCAGCCATCAGAACAGGGCAACCCAGTAGGTACAAAATTTGGCGACTTCTTTACGACATCGTTACGACATCTTTACGACAACTTTACGACATCCTATTTCCATGTCGTTTCGGCGTCTTTGCGATATTGTAAAGACATCGTCAGATCATACGACTCATTTACGATATCGTAAACACACCTTAACGACATGGACATATGATGTCGTAAAGTTGTCTCAAAGATGTGGTAACGATGTCGTAAAGACGTCGCCAAATTTTGTGCCCAATTGAAAACTTCTTTCCTCTTTAAGTCATTTAGATATTATCATATCAGTATTTATTAACTGAAACCACTAAAACGGATGCTTTCACAAACTGTGATGATGGAGGTGAGAGGAAGCAACAAGGTATCCGTTACGAGGGCGCAGGCATCAAGGCAACGACATCAACTACCCAGTGGGCACAAAATTTGGCGACGCCGTTACGACATCGTTACGACATCTGTACGACAACTTTACGACATCCTATTTCCATGTCGTTTCGGCGTCTTTGCGATATTGTAAAGACATCGTCAGATCATACGACTCATTTACGATGTCGTAAACACACCTTAACGACATGGACATATGATGTCGTAAAGTTGTCGTAAAGATGTGGTAACGATGTCGTAATGTCGTCGCCAAATTTTGTGCCCAATGGGTATGTACGCGATAACACTAATCTAATAAACAAAGTTTTTTTGTACATTTCAGTATAAAAAATGAATGATTTATTAATCTATATAAATTTACTTGCACTTTTACAGAATCAACCCCGCAGATATCACCAAACCACAATGATATTTCAGAACCTCTTTTAAGCAGGAAGCAAATCCCGAGTACTTCATGTGGTCAGTATTTTTATGACAAAATAATTAGATAATCAGTTTTAATTTCGGAGTTACATTATACGATCATGAAAGTTAAACACATACTTTCACACAAATATCGAACAGTGTTTAATACCACAAAAGGCGGAAAAATCTGGTTAAAGTTGAGATTTTGAGGTTAGAGTGGTATAAACATACAATCGACACTATACGGTGCGAAAACTAACACCGGTAAGTTGCTTTGCGCACGCACGCGCAGTTAACTTGGGTAGGCTTGTGCGAGCTAAAAAGTTAGAAGATAAATTTATAATTAAAAAGATAATTTTTCAAGAAAAAAAATGTCAACAAAATTGTTCAATTTTCATCTTTCGAATCGAATTTTAAACTGACAAAATAAGCATTAAACCAAAAATGAACTAGTTAAATTTTCAGAAAAAAATGGAATTTTCAACAAAATAAATTATTATAAAAAAGCTTTACTTTTAACCAAAAATGGAACGATTAAATTCGCATTAAAAAATTTATTTTGAATGAAAAAACAATTAAATCTATAACAAAATAGTTCAATTTTCAACCACATAGTTGAATTTCAACTGAAAAATAATGTTTCAAGGAAAAATTGAATAGTTACATTTTCAGTTAAAAACAATTATCAAACCTAAAAAATCAAAGTTTAAAAAAAACATTTAAATTTTCAAGCAGAAAATCGAGTTTTCAAACAAATAACTTGATTTTTAAACCAATAATTTCCTACAGAAAACAGAAATTATAAATTTTTTGAATCAATTTTAAAACAACAAAAAAACGAGTTTTTAACAAAATAGATACATTTTCAACGAAAAATGGTTACATTATTATTTTAAAAACTGAATTTATAACGAAGAGATTTACAAGGAACAGAATAAAAGGTTTAAGGAAGAGGCGGAGAAGGCTAGGACGAAAGAAGAGATATGGAAGGTAGTAAATAGAGAAAGAAAAAGGAGAAAAAGAGTAAACCAAGATATTGAAATGGTAGAATGAAAGAAATATTTTTTGGGTTTGCTGGGAGGAGTAGAGAGAAAAGTTATAAAGGGAGGAAAATATGGTAGAGAAAGAGATAAGGAAGAGGACATATCAAGGGAAGACATAGTTAAGGTTTTAGAAATAAGGAAGGATGGAAAGACACCTGGTATAGACGAGATTCTAAATAAAGTATGGAAATATGGAGGGGAGGAACTAGAGGAATGGGCATGGATAATATGTGATAGAGTATGGAAAGGAGAGGGTTGGCCAGAGTTATGGAAAGAAGTAGTAGTTATACCAATAGTTGAGAAGGGAAAAGGAGAGGAGGTTAAAGATTATTGGGGGGGGGGGGGGGGGGGGGGTGACGTTGATGCCAAGACTGTATAAAGTATATGTAACTATTTTGTCAGATTAATAAAGAGGGATTAATAAAGAGAGTATCAGACATTTTTAGAGAGACAAAAAGCAGGGTAAAGGTAGGAGAGTAAGTAGGAGATATTTTCTGGTTAGTAAGAAGTGTGAGATAAGATTGTCCTTTGAGCCCACTTTTATTTCATTTATTAACATCAGACTTGGAAGAAGAAATCAGGAGAAAATTCTAGGGAGGAGTTAGGATAGGGAAGAAAAATATATATACACTGGCATACGCAGACAATATAATGTTGATGGCAGAGGATGAAGAAGGGATGGCGAGTTTAGTTACAGGATTAGAGAAATACTTAGATGGGAAAAAGCTGAATGTAAATGTAGAAAATATAATGACAATGAGGTTTAGAAAAATACGGCAAAGGAAGAAACAATTGACAGGGAAATGGAGGGGAATAAAGTCAGAAGAGGTGAAGAGTATAAATATTTAGGATAAATGTTGCAAGCGAATGGAGATCATACAGCGCATATAACAGAAAGGATAAAAAAAGCAACAGGGGAAACAGATATGGGGAAGATGAAAAAGAAGGTTTAAAAAAATTGGAGAAGGATAATGTGATTCTTTGATACGCTGGTATGGCTGGTATTAGATTATGGAGCAGAGATATGGGGATCAAAAGAAGGAAAGATATTGAGAGTTTACAAGAAAGGTGTGTAGAGTGAACACTAGGGACAGACTGTAGGACGCTAGGATATATGGTGAGAGAAGAAGCGCAAAGGGATAAATTAAGTATTAGAGCGGGAAAGAGGGCATGGAAATTTAAGACGAAGCTGAGGGAGGGAAAGGTAGCGGAGTTGGCGAGAAAGTGTTTGATGGAGGTAGAAGAGAGGAGACAGAGGGAGATCGAATTAACCAGATGGGAAGAAGAAAGGAAGGAGTTCTTTAATGATAGGGAAATAGAAGACGGGACTGAAGTAAACTATGAAGAATTGGAAAAAAGGGAGAGCGAAAGACAATTAATAAAAAGATAGGGATGATTGATGAAACAAAATACAATAAATGGTATCAGATGATAAAAAAAGGAAGGAGTGCCAAAGTATTTAGAAAAGGGATGAGAAGAGAGAAGGTGAACCAGAATAGCAAGATTTACATTGGGAAGACGAGGTAAGGGAGGGGATGTACTGGAAAAAAGACGAGAACAGAAAGTGTAGAATATGTGAATGGGAGGAGGAAACATAGGAGCATGTATGGGAAGGATGTAGAAGAGAAACGGAAGATAAAGGAAGCTGGTCAGAGAATTTGTAAAGATTCTAGGGAAGGATGGATTAGGAGAAGAATGGATGAAGGAGTTGGAGGGTGCTAGAGGAGCGAATGAGAGAATGAAAGAACGCATGTGAAAGAGGCAAATGGAAGTATAAAAAGTGAAAGAAAAAGGAAACGGAAGTCGCTTAGATTATAAACGTAAAGATTGTAATTAATGGTAAGGTAACAGTTAAGTTGACTAAGATGCGTTTGCTTTCTCATGCTCTCTCTCTCTCTTGCACTCTCGCTTTCGTTCGCTCGCTCACTCGTTTGCTAATAAATCCTAAATTACGCTATCGCAGGAAATAGAGATAAGGAACTAGATATAAGACTTAAGTAAATAGTTGTAAATAATTGTATATGTAGAAAGGATAAGATTGAAACAAAAAATATAGATATAAACGTAAATACTGTAAGGAATGGAAGTCATTTAAACCCTTAGGGGACACATTATGAATCAAGAAGAACCAAAGAAATGAATTTTTAATCAAAGGAGATAAATTTTTAAATAAGAAGAATACATTTCTACCATAAAAGATTAATTTTAACTGCGAAGGGTCAATTTTCAGTATGAGAAAATATTTGTTCAACTAAAAAAAGTCGAATTTTTAACAAAACAGTTGCATTATCAAACAAAAAATCAATTTTTAAACAAAAACAATTATTTCCTATTAAAAAAAGATGAATTACAACTAAAAAATACTTTTAAAAAAATTTTGACAAAACCGTTATCTAGTCTTCTCGCGCAATTTTGTTGCACAATTTTGTTTAAAGTTTATGTTGGTTAAAAAAATGTGCTTTCCAATTTGAGTAAGTTTAGGGAATATTTAGAAATTTTGAAACGATTCAAAAATAACTATGACTTGTAACAATTTGTTAAGAATTTTGTATGGTTTCTGTGCCAACTATTTTATACCAAAAGAAAAGAAGTTTTATGAAAAAATTCATTTTCAACCAGAGAAATTAATTAATTAATTAATTAATTTTTAACTAAGATAGATGAACTTCTAACAAGAAGAATAATTTTCTACCCTAAAAAGATTAATTTTTAACTGAGAAAGGTCAATTTTCAAGCAAAAATAAAATGACACATTTTGAACAAAATTGTTAAATTTTTAATTTAAAAAAAAAAAATCAAACTAGGAGAATTATTTCCTATTTAAAAAAAGCTGAATTTTCAACTAAAAAAGAAATAATTTTAAAAACATTCAACAAAATCGTGAAATTTTTAACTTTGAAAATGAATATTAAAACTAAAAGTAAGAATTTTTAACCAAAAATAGAATAGTTACATTTTCAGATAAAAAAATTAATTTTCTTCAAAATAGTTTAATTTTCGATGTAAGAAATGAAATTTCAACAAAAAAATATTTTAAATAAACAAATCGAGTTCACAACAGAATAGTTAAAATTCTAGACATATATTTGGATTTTCAGTTTAAAAAGATATATTTTTTACCAAAAATGGAAAGAAATGAATTCAGAAAGAAAATTCAAAACAGGACACAACATTTTTATATGATTTCTTAAAAAAATTTTAAATGGTATAAAAAAGCATCCAGAAAATTTATAATTTTGCCATGTTGTATATAATTTTAGAAAAAATTAAAAACTTAATTCTTATCTAGCCGTCTCGTGCATTTTTTTTGCCCAATTTTCTTAAAAGTTTATGTTGTTTTAAAAAATGTGCTTTCGGATTTGAGTAAGTTTAAGTGATATTCAGCAATTCTGAAACGATTGAAAAATAACTAAAACTTATAACAATGTGTTTAAAATTTTGTATGGTTTCATTTTAAGCCATTTTATACCGAAGAAAAAGAAGTTTGATAAAAAAATGCATTTTCAAGCAAAGAGATTATTTTTTAATTAGAATAGATGAATTTCTAACAAGAAGAATAATTTTCTTCCAATAAAGATTAATTTTTAACTGAGAAAGGTCAATTTTCAAGAAAAAATAAAACAACACCTTTTCAACAAATTTGTTAAATTTTCAAATAAAAAAAAAATTTGAACTAAAAATGATACAGTTAAATTTTTAGTATCAAAAAAGTATTTTTTAACTAAAAAAAGGCGAATTTTCAACAAAAATGTTAAATTATGAACCAAAAATCAATTTGCAAACAAGAAGAATCATTT
The DNA here is from genome assembly GCF_010883055.1 of Belonocnema kinseyi. Classification (NCBI taxonomy): domain Eukaryota; kingdom Metazoa; phylum Arthropoda; class Insecta; order Hymenoptera; family Cynipidae; genus Belonocnema; species Belonocnema kinseyi. The sequence goes on along the minus strand of NC_046657.1, from coordinate 23,587,227 downwards.
TCTATTAGAAAAGAATGCATTTTCAACTGCAAAACTAATTTTAAAAAAAGTTGAACAAAATCGTTAAATTTTCAAATTTAAAAATTCTCAATATATGAAAACTTTACGAAACCTTTAATGTCTTAAGATACTTATCTTAATATTACATAATTTAGCGTTTACAATTTGATGTCCATTGTAAAATAATTTTAATTGTGAATAGTTGTAAAATGAATTTAACAAATTCTATTTTATAAAGAAATATGTAATATCATAATTTTATAAATATCCCTAAATTTTGTTTTAATATGTTGCTCAGGGAATAGATTTCAGAAATAATATTATGAAAATTTCTCCATTAGTTAGTAAAACACTATGTAAAATCGCCTTTCAAATTATACAAAAAAAATTCCAAAAATGTTAACAAACGGTTACACAGATTTGGCTTTAAGCTTTTGGACCAGTTTCAGAAATATATATTTCTTTTATCGTTTTTCATCGCATGATTTTGCTCTAAACATAAAGCATATTAATATACACTTTAAAATTAAAATAAGAAAGGTCAGAAATTCATACAGTTGTCAGTTAGAAAATCCCACACATTTTTTAATAAAGCTCCTTTCCACACCACCTTCAAAGAAAAATGGTCACAACATTTTTATCAAATGATAAGTCTACTGTACTTAGGGGAAAAATGAAAATCTTTCATTAATTATAAATGTTTAGTTGACGTCAGTTCCCTTAATATTCACACTTGAGAATTGAGGAATCTCTTTTTCGCAAACAAAAAGTGCGAAAGTCCTTCGTTTATCGAACTTTATTATAATTTATTTATCTTAGATATATATCTATTATATCTTATCAAAATTAAATACAAAAATCTTCAATTTTAAGTGCATTTTAATACTACAATTTCTAAATGTTTCCAATTTTTAGAAATAATTTAACTAATTTTATATGTACTTAAAATAAACTTTTTTTTAAATTGCATAGAATTTAATGCAAGTAAACAAATTATATCTATAAGCATACAGAATTTTCTTTTTAAAGACTGACAATTGTACACAATTTCCAGGCGCATCTTTTATTTCTAAAAGAATTTTTAGATTGTTCAAAAAATTGCTCAAAATTGCTCATGAACGTCAGGTTTTCAAGATACCCTAACCTTAAAGTTCAAAAAACGCGTTTTTAGCTGTTTTTGAGGTTATGTAACCGAACAAGAAAAATGTCTACCACAAAAGCTAATATGAAATTTGAAAGTACTTTAACCAACATAAACTTAAAAAAAAATTGTGCAACAATATTGCGCGAGAAGGTTTAATAAGAATTAAGTTCCTTATAATTTTCTATAATGATATAACAATAGAAAATACTTTATCAAAAAGATCTCTTTTAGATGGCAGTATTTATATGCGTCTTCATATTCTGAATTGTCTACTTAATTAAGTATAATCAAAGATTAAGTTTCTCAAAACTCTGTAGGCTTTGACGTACACATTCTCATCGTGACACTCGCGCTGCGCGCTCTATTTCCGACAAGCATTTGCAAACAGGTTTTGTTGAATTTTTTTTCTCGTAACTTTCGTCGTTTTTCTGCAAATTTTTTTTATTTTATTGTTTTTTCAACGTTATTTTTCATTAATAAAACAAAAAGTACGCGTGCTATCAAGAAGTGATTCTTAACAAAATTGTAGATCTTTTTCGGGGTAACAATTTTTGTTAATTCGTCTTTTTTCGTATCCTACATAGTTTATCTACAATATGGAATTTTTTATTATTTTTTTGTGTAATCAAAATTTGAATTTTTGAGGAAAATAAAAAAACTTGTCATGATAATCTTGTAGGTCTTTAAAAAAGAAATCTTTTTCTTCTTTTTCTTTTTGATGCTATAAATATCCATACACAGAATTTTTAAATTCAGAAAAAGTGGTCCAAAAATTTTCTAAATGCGCTCACTTTTTGAATTTTTTTAAAAAATGGCTGGTTAACCAACTCGTCCTTTCTTTTAGGACCTAAAAAAAGTGTGCCAAAGATGGATTTGATTCGTTCATTTTTTCGAGAGTTATCGTGTTTACGGACGTACGGCCGGACGGACAGACAGACGCCATCGTGAAAACCTGATTCTCGTATTATATCCACTGTCCCTATTGATCTTTTTAAGGTGTTTTAAAATTTAAATTGCTTCTCTATGTTTTCTTGGAAAGTTATTGTGTGTTTTTGCAATGACTGTTGTCTTTTGAAATAAAATGTAATGTCCTGTTTCGATATAATTTTCAGCTCGTGCTAATTACGAGAAATGTTTTAGCCTCACTTTACTACGAGGGTAGTTCAATAAGTCCTTAGAATGAAGTATAAAAACAATTTTTTTTGGGTAAATTTTTTTTTTATTTTTCAACATAATCTCCTTGGAGCT
>NC_046657.1:23583720-23584735 GCF_010883055.1 Belonocnema kinseyi | reverse complement strand
GACTCGCTGTATCGACCTAAAAGGAGAGTATGTTGAAAAATAAAACCGACTTTGGCCAAAAAAACGCCTCCGTGTTTCATTTTTCAGGGACTTATCAGACTGTCTAGTACAACAGAGGGGTCTTTTAAGAAGACTCTTTAAGTCCGATATTTTTCTACATCTCCCTGAAAATATTTGTGATAAATAAGTACTCTAAAACAATTGGCATGAGCTTTCGACTTGACAAGGGTGCCTGCCTCAATCTATATAGAGGAAGACTAGAAAATACATAATCGCGTGAAGATCAGGATGTTTAAGTCATAGGTGGAAATACCATTCAACATCTGGGTAATCGAGAAACACATGTATATCTTGAAATACCGCAAGCGGAAACCCAAAGTGTACGTGTTTAAAAAACGGCCCTTGAAAAACAGTATCGCCAAATTCTTAGAAAAATTTGGGATTCCGGATGATCTTGGAAGAATAAGATCCAGGCGGCCAATATTCTGGCCGTTCCTATACTGCTCTACAAGTTTGGTGCATTAAAATCGAACATCGATGAGTTGAAGAAACTTGACCGAAGCACGCGCAAGATGATGACAATCCATGGAACTCATCATCCTAGATCTTCTGTACCTCGCATATACCTTCGTCGAGATAAAGGGGGTAGAAGTTTGCTGAGCTTCGAGTGTCTTCATTAAAGAACGGTTCTAGCTACAGCCTGCTCAATTCAAAAAAGCACAGATTCTCTAATGCAACCCATACACCAACATGAAGTCATCAACGTCGCGGCGTTTCTCTACCGAGCCGCAGATAGGGCCGCAGAAGAGTTTGCTCTCCCATTTGATTCGATCGACACTACACATGGCCTAGCATCATTAGCACCTTTTGTGCTTAAAAGATGTGTACAGAAAGCAGAACATTCGCTTCTACCAAAGAATACGAGGGTGGATTGATAAGTTTCCGGCCTGACCAAGAGATGGCGCCACTAGGCCTACCTTGAGGTGGCGTTCTATAGTACCATCCTTAGATAGCT
>NC_046657.1:23579839-23583620 GCF_010883055.1 Belonocnema kinseyi | reverse complement strand
TAATCGAAGCTGTAAATGGGTATTTTGAGGAGCTTGACGAATCATTCTATAGAGATGGCATTACTAGACTAGAACACCGCTATGAGAAATGTATCAGCCATGAAGGAGATTATGTTGAGAAATAAAAAAAAAAAATTCTTAAAAACGTTGTTTTTCTTGGTCAGGCCGGAAACTTATCAATCCACCCTCGTATGCTGACTAGTCTTCATGGTAAATTCTACGGCATTATACGTAGAGAATAGCTATCGTTGGGTATGCCCAACATGTTTCTCCAATCTGCTGGATTAAGATCGGAGACGGAGGGATTTCTTTTTGTCTGTCAAGACGGCGTTATAGACACCTTAGTTCACCGTGAGCACATAATGAATGTACATGTAGCCGATACCAACTGCCAGAAATACTTAGCTATGTTCTCAGTGGATGCTTTAAGTACGCACGCTACGGATAAATGGAGGGGCACAATGCGGCTCTAAAAGTGTTGTATTACCATCTTTGTCATTTCTATCCCAGGAGGAACTGGACATCGTTGTTAAGATAATCAGGGTAAGATTTGCTAGAATTTCTCATTCTTTGTATTCAGTATAATAAGATAGAGATATATTAATAATTAAAGAGACTTGGCGGCACAGAGAGCCTTAACCGCACAGGCGGTTAGGCGCTTTGACTTCACGTTAGAAATCCGCTGTTCAATATCTTAACTGGTACCTATTCACTTTTTTTCTATGTACTTTTAACGAGGTTCTTGGGTTTGGAAGTCAACTTAAGCTGCAGATTGCACATCCTGCAATTTGCAGCAGTCTAGTCCGTACATGATGGGTTAAAAACCAGGCTTTGCCGAACATGTCGAATCCAGTACTTTTTTCAGATCAGTTGATCGAATTAGAAAAATAAGTACGTGACTGACGATAGATCTTGGAAAAACCCCGTTGAGACTATTAAAAAAATTAGTTTCAGCAAAAAATACCCTCGATTTTGACAACTAGACAGTATATGTCGTAGAAGCTCGGGAAGTGTATGACAAGTTCCGCAGCTATTATCGGGAATGTCTTGGCTCAGAATGTGGTGACAGTATGCTAAAGTGGAAATGAAACGGCCTTGGCATGCCAAAATGAAATGATTTGTGCCCGACTTAAATCCAGGTGTTTTAAGGAAATCCAACGTTAGCTCATACGACATCGACTTATCTTTAACATTTCTTTGGAAGTTTTCCTCCTATTCTTTGTCAATCCGGTCTTTCGGGAGTAAATCTCCGTGACGGATTAAAAATTAAATTCTCTGAAAAAGTAATACAAACTTTAAAAAAATTAATGAACAAAAGCTGTTCTCACAAAAATATTTACAAATTTGTTATGGATTATTTTTTATAGGATGCTTATTTTATGTTTAAATCGTGAAAAAATAACTCCGAAAGTAAAAATTTAAGTTTTCAGAAATACGAGACAAAGTGCAATACAATTTTTAGTAACAATTTTTGTCTGTAGGATGCGCAATTAAAAAATTTTTTAAAACAGGACAATGAAAACAAATCTGATCCAATATCAATGCATATAATGAATTGGAATAATATAAATTTATTGACATGATACATTTTTCATGGTAGCTAAGAATTAAAATTAGTGCAAAATAAGGAAAGAATATAAAAAACAAAATTTGTTCATCATTCTACAACATCTGAATAAGCAGTTCCCGAAAAAGGTATACAACTAAATATAATATTTAGTTGATATAATCGTATTAAACTTATAAAGAAAATTTCACATTTTGGTAAAAACTGAGTGCGAAACACGAGGTGCGTGATGAGAATATGCTTGTTAAAGTTGGAGGAGCTTTAACAAAAGAGAATTAACAATCACCAAATTTCATTTGTCGGCACTAGGCGACAAAAGTTATTCAGTCCGCATAGAACAATTTTTTAAGATAAGCTGTCACCATTTTGTTAATGTTAATCCTTCTATAAATGTTATGCGCGTTACGAAAGAAGACAGTAGACGCTATGAGAATTGAATAGAACATGACCAAAATATCTCAACTAGGTCAAAAGTTATATAGGTTTAAAAACAGAAATTTGTCTTTTTAGAAAAACGAAAGCAGAAAATTCAAACACACATAACTTCTTGGAAGAAATTTTGGGTGAAAAAATAAAATATTTGTCACCAAATCTCCTCTTAAAAAAACACATTTCGTTTTTCGGATAGTTGAATAAGGATCTGCTATTTTTATTTTTATTAACAATTTAATAAACAAATTGTTCTCGGATAATGCATTTGTAAACTAAATTTCTTTCTTATGGAGTATAATTAAAATTACTTACCAATAATTCCTTGCCATAAATTAACCAAAATTGATGATTTATTTGAAAAACTTAAGGATGTACACTACGTACAATCAATAACTCGTCAATCTTCAAAATGATTTATAGAATGAAAAAAAAATTCATAGCTGATTTCCGGAAATCTTGACGGAAGCTTCTCAGTGTACTTAAGAAAAGATTATTTCTCAATTAAAGTTTTAAAATAAAATCAACACAAATAGAAATTTAGAGAATCCTTCGAAGAATAAAATGAGGCCTTGGTCATTAGGATTAAATGAAAATTGTAACTTTTCCCTAAAGAGAAAGAAGAAACTAAACCTTTGAAAACTACGGTTGAATCAATTATTTTAACCCGAATCATTTTTTTCTAAAGTGTGCTTAGAAGCCTCCATAAAGATTTACAGAAATTAATAATAGATCCTTTTTATCGATTTTATAAATCATTTTAAATATAGTCAACTTTTGAGATTGATTGTACGTATCCTTAATTACTATTTGACCTACTTTTTTGGTTAACGGAATTGTTTGGATCATTTTTAAAATAAACTAATACGACAATATGATATTTGTAAAATTTTTATATTACATACCGACTATGTCTGCGTTAATTAAATTGTTAATGAAAATAAAAATAGCGGATTGTTATCGAACTATTCAAAAAAGTTAAAAAATCTGTTATTAGTAGTTGCTTACAGAAAAAAAAGTTCAAAGGCTAAAAAATAGCCAAATAGTACATTTGTTAATTAAGTTTGGCTAAACAATTATCAAATGTCATCAATTCATAGCAAAAAATCATTGTTAAATAACTGGCTGTTAATTCCGTAAAAACCTGGTATTACATTCATAAATACAGTAAATAATGAGAACTTTTTTAAACAATCTTTGTTTTATTTGGTGGACAAGTATTATACTTCAATTTTATTTTTAAGCAATATGTGATTAGGATGTGATTCTGATTAGGGGTAAAAGCATGGTCTCCGCTGAATCATCATCTTTAGAGGTGAAGAGTATTACTGTTTCCTTTCAATTTCCTTGGACCCATTTATTTAAATCTAGAGAATTTAAAATTTGCTTATCTGCTGGACGTTGCAATTTAGCTCTTTTGATGCAAGTCAATTTGAATTTCCACTGACAAATGTCTTAAGTTTCGTGTTTTCTCATGCTTTTCCTTGCCAAAAGCACTAAAATACCCTAATATTTTTCCGTTGACATTAGTATTTATGGATTTTATTGGTAATGCTTTGTTTTAAATTATATATTTTTAAACAAAAAAAAGTCCAAAAGGACGAGCTTCAAATGGGATCATTTTGTACAAAACATTATGCCAACTGTAAAATAACCCGAAATACAAAAAGGCACCCCTAAGTGCCTTAGAATGACCAACAGATGGCGCGCGAATCGCTCCAAATCATCTGTTTTCAGTCAGCACCACTTCCGACTAGATATATGGTGCAGTCACAGTCCACATCT
>NC_046657.1:23561871-23579739 GCF_010883055.1 Belonocnema kinseyi | reverse complement strand
CGGTGGCTTAGGAACCAATTCGAAGCCGATTTCATGCAATTTTGCTTGTGCAACTAAGCATGAATGAACAGGCGCATTGTCGTGATGATAAAGCGGTTTTTTTCTTCAAATGCGGTCGGTTTTCGGCGATTTCGATTTTCAATCGGTCCAATAATGATGAATAGTGCTTCGGAGCACTTTGGCCCGGTGTAACCCACTGTTTTGCCTGTGGCGTTGACTCAGGAGTGTAGTATTGGATCCAGGTTTCATCCATGGTTATGAATCGGCGCAAAAACTCGGTCGGTTTACGCGAAAATAATGCCAAATTCTGCTGGGAAGTTGTCACACGAATTCGTTTTTGGTCCACTGTGAGCAAACGCGGCACCGATCGCGCGCAGAGCTTCTTCATGCCCAAAACTGAATGCACGACATTGCCCACACGTTCCAATGATATGCCTACAGAATTAGCTACCTCTCTTAATTTCACTTTGGGATCATTCAACATCATATCATGGATTTTTTCGACATTTTCTGGTGTCGTGACCTCTTTTGGGCGCCCAGATCGTTCAGCATCAACTGTGCTCGTACAGCCACAACGAAACTCGGTAAACCACTTATGAATCGTTCCAATCGACGGTGCAGAGTCCGGGTAATACTTATCCAGCTTGGCCTTGGTCTCGGATATCGTTTTCTTGCGAAGATAGTAGTGTTTGATCAAAACTCGAAACTCAGATTTTTCCATATTAAAAAAAACTCGGAGGTTAGTCGCCTCTCAGTGCTGTAACTTGTAAATGCGTAAAAATAAATGGCTCAAGTTTTGACAGGCGTCATTTGAAGGATCAAGCTCGACGAAAAGGGTTCACATTAGTGAATACGAATGCCATCTCTTAGAATTTTCAGGTACTTATCAGACTGCCTAGTATATGACATAACTGGTAATCACTTGTCTTTTGTCAGATATTATGACAAATCTTGTCCGCCACAAGATTATAAGGTTTTTCATACATCTCACTATTTTTAGATTCACCTCCAGTCACTCAAGTATTTTAATAAGTAGCTCATGGTTTGCGTTATAGAATGCCTTTTGGTAGTCAATCCCAGGCATGGACAGATTGCGTCGATACCTGATAGAATCCTTGGCAATACACCTGTCCATTAGCATGTTCTCTGTGCGACCAGTGATTTCTCTTTTGCATCCGCGTTGTTCAACTATTGGACTCTATACCGGATCGATAGATGTTAACATCCTTTCTTTGAGGATGTCAGTGAATAGCTTGTAGCTGGCGTTTAAAGAAGCTCTGGGCCTGTAGTTGACAAATTTCCGATCTTAAAGATGAGTACTGTGCGTACAGTATGAATTTATTTACAAGCAATGATAACTTGCCGCTAGTGAAAAGAAAAACTGCAAAAAGCATCCTCCGAATTCAGCTGGGTTTTCGACAGTCAAGTTTAAAGGCGGACATTCGATCCTATCCATTGAATGTACACAATCATCATCGATGGCAGACCACCTATTGACACTAGTTAAAACGCAGCGAATACACAACCTGCTCAAACTTTACGGATAGTCACCCATCCGTATTCTATCCACGCTCTATATAGTTTGACATCTCGACTTATTGAAATTTAAGAAATTTAAATTGGATTTAAATCCAAATTAAAAGTCTTATTTAGCGTCAAATAATCAAATTGAAGCAAACTCCTAAAAAAAAGAATCCAACGACCAAATTCGGACCACAAGGAACAAACAAAAAATGCTCCTATTATAATCTGAAAAAATTTACAAACAAAAGTTTCGGCCGAAAATAAAAAAGAGGAAGGAAGTATGGGAAGGCAACCAACTGCATCCCTGTCCTTCTTTTTTCGATTCTCAGATAACAAACATAGAGCACCGGTTCTTGGTTGCTGTTGCTACTTCTTTACATTTGTCTTGCCTTGATTGTACTTGAGCATAGTAATGAAATGTTAGTAATATTTTTTATTTTTTTATTTTCATTGTTCTTTTATTGTAATTTGATAATAATAAAAATAAAAAAGATGAAAGAAAGCAAAAAAACGGAAGAGGGTGTGATTGGTTGCCTTCTCATTTATTTTCCTCTTCTTTATTTTTAAATTTTTTCAGACTACAACAGGAGCATTTTTGGTTTGTTTGTTGTGATCCGAATTTGGTAATTGGATTCTTGTTTTTTCAGGAGTTTGCATTTCGACTTATGGACTGCTGATGTTCCAAACGCTGGTCCTTATATCCTGCTTAATTTCTAAATGCTCAAGAAAATTGTTTAGCTGTCCCAGTTAACCGTTTAGCTGGATTTCGCTTGCCAGTAAAATATAAGTGTGTCACCTATATTTCTAGCTGTTTTAGCGAAATTCCTCATCTTGAAATAATCTAGGTAAATTAGCTAGTTAATTTCTAGATGGAATATTAAGCTAAAACAGCTAAAAATTTAAGTGAAACATCTATATTTTTTTCCAAGACGAAATATCGCTAAACAGTTACCTAGGACAGCTAAACCAATTATTTCAGAGAACTTTGACACTTATGCTCTGATGCCTCCTTAATCTCTTATGCAAAATCTGTCATCTTTCAAATTTAATCATTCCAAAAAAAAGCATTTCAAGTTGCATGATTTTCTAGTATGCACATTAAATATTCAAAGGCATTTCATTGCAAATATTGAAAATTAAAAATTTTGCAATCATAAGTTGCTAAAATTAAGTAATTTTACATTTTGAATCTTAAAAATTGAACTGATTTATAAAAATTGTCGAAAATTACATAACTTTGAAATAAAAGACTTGAAAATGGAATCATTTGCAATTCTATATTCTAAAAGTTTAAGATTTTTCAACTTGAAGTCTTTAAAAGTTTACAAAATTGAAATCATTTCCCTACCTTTAAAACATAAATCTTAAAACTTGAATCATTCTTTATTTTCAAAATTCCAGAATTTTTAATTGTAACTCCTCATAATTTTAGAATTGTAGATTTTTAATCTACAATTGTAAATTTGTCAAATGTGAAAGATTTAGAATATTAAAAATTTATCTGTTGACTTGAAAAATCATACAAAGTTAGAAATTTGTATTTATTTATCTAAAAGATTGAAGACTTTTGATTTTGATAATTATAAATTAACAAGTAGGTGAAATGCCCTATCAGACCACTGTTTTATTCTACAAATTCAAAATAAATAATTACTTTATATTAAATTAAATTTTACACGTTACAAACGTTATCAAACTTCTGGTAATTACTTTTACATACTTTCTTTTTACAGTACCAAAACTGAATTGGAGACCATGGGAAAAGCGAGAACCACGTCCTGTCATAACACTTGAGTTTATTCATATCCTATTTTATGGTCAAAACAAGCATTCACAGGTTGAAACGTTAGCCGCAGGCGTTGAACAACTTGTGGTTACAGACTCAACTGGAACGAAACTCATTGGAGCATTAATGGAAGGTCATGTTTGTTCATTCGTGATTCCAGGAGAAAAACGTAATCAAAAAGTTATATTGAAAATAATTAACGACGTAGCCAAGGAGACTATAAACGTAAACCAGAATCATAATCCGCTTCAAGAGTTTATAGATAAAAAAATGCATTGGAAAGATTGCATTCGTACTGCTAAAATACCCGAAACTCGCTCACCGACTACCCAGGGCTCACCAGTTTCCATGAGCTCACCGCATTCACCACGTTTGCCGGTATCAACGCAGCATTTCTAAAACTTTATTCGAGTGTACTTCTATCTCATGCTAACTTCAGATTATTATTATATTTTTAAGACACGTTATAGAAAGAAACAAAATATACTAAAAAAAAAGTTGCAAAATTATTTCCGGGTTCCTACTAACTTTTCCCCATAAAGTTTGCAGATACACATTCTGGACTTTCTGTTCTCCTTTTCTTTCGAAACATTCCTTCTTTTATCGCATTTTCTAAACTGAATCTTACAATTGTTGTACATCTTCTTTTCCCCATTTCCTTTATAAAATAATTTGTTTCTCTATCTTTTTATCTTTAACATTGATCATATAATGTATGATCGAAGTAATTTAGGTTTAAATAATTTCAGATGGGCAAGCGGCTTACAATTTTTATGTAGGATTTATTATAGTATATATGTACCATAGTTTTTACTGCTAAAATAAATTGATTTTTTCTATTGGTTACTCTATATCAATGATAATCTTTCTTAATATTAGCCCTACTTTGAAGCGAAGTATGATACTACAGCATGATTCAGGCTGGAAAGATCATTCTAGGATTCAGAATTGTATTCTTGTTTTTTGTTTTAAATAAATATTATACTCTAATTTAGTACGAATTAATCATTTGACACACTTTCCCCAGTATAAAAAATTAGTGAAAGCGCAAACATTAAATTGCATACTTTACTTGGTTCTTCAAGATCAGAATAAGTGAAGTTTCTGAAATCGTGAAAATAAACTCCAGTTTTCTCGATACTCTCTCCATGTGTATAAATGGTGTCCAAAATGTCTAGAAACACATAAATGAATGTCCAGATAAGATATTATTCAAATGGGCCAAGGTCATTCTTTGAGTAACTTTTCTCGAAATATCCAATAGCGAACTTCAATTTGACCTTGAACTTGACCTTCGAGGTTATTTTAATTTCAAATTGTGTTTTTGAGTAGAAACGCCTATTTTCCACATCTGCAAGCCAAAGAGCGGTAAGAACGGTAGGTTTGCTTCAGGTCGTTTAAACTTCTGTAGGGTCTGGTTTGATTTCAAGAACGTTTGAGAACGGCTTTATATTTCCTAAGATCAAGGTCATTCTTGGAGTATCTTTCAACAAGAGATCCAATGATGACCTTCAATTTGATCTTAAACTTGACTTTTGAAGTCATTTTGATTTTAACTTTGTGTTTTTGAATAAGAAAACCTATTTTTGATATTAACGATTGAAAGAGCAGAAAATTTTACGTTTAAATATGTACGCAGGTCATATGTCAGGTGTGACCTTGCAGATTTGCTCTAGGTCGTTCAAACTACAGCAAGGCCTGACTTGGGTTAATGGAAAGACTCTGTATTTCATCAGTTCAAGGTAATTCTTGGAGTCATCTTTAACGAGAAATCCAATAGTGACCTTCAATTTGACCTTGAACTTGACCTTCAAGGTAATTTCAGGGTAAACTTTGTGTAGTTTACGTTTAGCGTTACCGAGGAACAACGACGTGGACCTTCCTCTATAATTTAAAGTAAAATTTTTTGCTCTTTTGATTGATGATATCAAAAATAGGGGTTCCTATTTAAAAACGCAAAGTATATCGCAAAATTATTTTAAAAGTCATTTTTAAGGTCTAATTGAAGGTCACCATTCAATTTCTCGTTTAAAGTTACTACAAGAATTGCCTTGGCCCATTTAAATAATATTTTATCTCGACAGTTATTTAGGTGTTTCCAGACTTTTTTTGACAGAGAGCTTGAATTCTCACTAAATTTATTGACCACTCTTGATATCACCAATTTTTTACTTGATCAAAAAATACTTTGGGAGCGTTTCAAAATTCCTGAAAGCAGTCTGCTTTCTAATCCATCAGATGCTCATTGGCTACATGTAGTTGTAATACAAGAAAATTTGGATGTGTAGCCTTTGTCGCTAATAAATTTAACTTAATGGGGAACACCACTGTGACAGCGTGAAAATTAAGTGATTTTCATGAAATTTTTTTTTGTAGGCAGAAATAATTATTTGAGGATCGGACAAATAATAAATTATTTGACATATATTCAGCTATATTCACACAAATTTTAATTTAAAAATATTAAAAATTGCATTGGTTATATACAAGAATGTAATAACTTAATAACAAAATTATCAGTCCTTGTGGCAACGATACAGCAATGAAAAATTATCTGAAAACAAAAACCAAAAACTTTATCAATCTGCACAACAATCGTTATCGTTGAACGTGGCGGTTTTTTTTTAATTTAATTTTTTTGAGGAAATGGTGCCGGTTTGAAAAATTAGTTCATTTTTTGACCCCCTTTTTTAAGGGCTTGAAAAAATATTAATTTTCAGAATTTTGAAAAACGGCTTAGTACAACCTTAGCCAATATAAGTACAAAAAAATTAAAATCGATTTATTAGTTTTTGAGAAATCGATGCCACCGTGTTAAAAAAAGTCGTTTTAAGAAAAGCCCGTGTAAATTTTTCATTGCATGTGATATAGTGCTAGTTGAAATAATATGTAAAATATTAATACTTACATTAAACTGTCTGATTCCGAAGAGACATAAAATTATAAATAATTTTATATAAGTAGAAAAATATACAATAAACAGCTTCTCAAATTTCAACAGTCGAGCGCAGCGGCTGATACAGAGAGAAGTGTTGTAACTCTACCTACACTTATTGTATTGGTTATAACTTCGTCAATTTTCAAAATTTTAAGTTGAAAATTTTTCTAAATATTTTTGATTATATATACTTTAAGAAAATGCAAAAAAACGATTTTTTTACCAGTCGCAGTGGTGTTCCCCCTTAAGATTCTGAGCGGTACTATCATTCAAGACGACCCCCAGTGGGAAGAATCAGAAATGTAATATTCAAAATCACTTACAGCCTAAAATTCTTGACAGATTAAAATTTTTTTTTCAAAAGTGGTCTGAAATATTTGCATAAGAGCGTCTATAAATTATATTTATTCATTCTAATTACTATCTATTTTTCATATTAATATACAAACAGCGAAAAAGAGATATATTTGAATTATTATTTTTACCTTTGAATAAATAACCTTAATAATCCGATTCTTTATGAAAATAATTTTCGAAGTATCTGAAGAGCATAAGTAATTAAATGGATATAATATTAACAAAATATCACCATCAGGGAAATTTTGCTTTCAGAGTATATTTGTTAATTGAAATGACTTGATTTTATTGATACCTTATGGAAAGAGTGGGAATAACCAGTGATTTTGTGTGGGCTGAAAATCGTTATGGCCGACAAAATGTTCCTTTCCTCGAAATATAATTTTCAGAATTTTATCCTGAATTTTGGAAGATATTACAAGGAACAGAATTTAATTTATGAATTGACAATACATGCACATTTTTAGGTGTACCTTTCATTTCATCATAATAAAAAATCAAACTATATAAGTTAATTTAAACTAATTTAAACTGTGAAACGTAACACTAAAATTTGGCTGTGCAAACTTTTAGTATTACTTTTCTTCTTATTGTTGTTATTGAGAAAAGTGAGAAAATCCGAATTTAAAAAAATTTCTTGTGGTCACAAAGAAAAAAAAAGATATTTTCTGTCGTAAGACGTGGTCATTGGTGTGATTCAGAATGAGGATATTACCGAAAATATAACCGAGAAATTAATTCTTTGAGAACTTATGAGAATCTCAGAATTTATTTTAATTAATAGAAAATTGCATTTTTTTGTTAACTTCTCAGTTAAAAACTTAACTCTTTCGTAAAAAATTTACTTTTTCTTTTAAATTCATATTTTGGTGTTGAACAATGAACTGAAATATTTTCCCGGATGAAAGTTTTACATATAAAACAAAAATGTTGCTTATTGCAAATTCGTCCGTTTTAATACAAAATTGATATTTTTTAATAAAAATGCAACTATTTGCTAGACAATTCAACAATTTCGTTAGTCATCTTTTTTGTTAAACATTCGTCTTTTGGATTAAAAATTCAATTTTTCTGATAGAAAATTATTTTTTGTTATAAAATTCAAAGTAGGCTCGTGAAAACTCGACTAAAATTTTTTACAAGAGGAAATCAAATTTTTTTTGAAAATTTACCATTTTGATTTAAAACTTCATCTGCTATAGAAGAAATGTCATTTTTTGAATGAAAATGCAACTTTTTGGGCAAAAACCGTTCTTCTTTGCTTGCTAATTCAACTAATTTGTGTAAAAAATTTGGTTGAATCGCTTTTTTAAGAAATCACTTTCTATGTGAAAGATTTATGTTTTAAGTTGAAAAGTTATCTCGTTGGTCAAAAGTTTAATTATCTCGTTATGAATTAATCTTTTTTAATTGAAAATTCAACTGCTTGGGTTAAAGTTAAACTACATCGTGTCTTCTGGTTTTAAAGTTTAATAATTTTAAAAAACTTTTATTTATTTTTTTGCGTAAAAAATCTTTATTTGTTGGAAATTCGTATTTATGGTTTAAAATTTTTTTCTTTTGTTGTATAAATTGTATTCTTTTTTATTAAAATACAAAACTATGACACTTTGTCGTTGGCAATTTGTCTTTTTAGGTTGAATATTCAAATGTTATTTTAAAACTTCAATCATTTTGTTGAAAATTTCAGTATTTTATCAAAGAGTTATCTTTTAAAGTAGAAACAACTGTTGTTCTTTTAAATAAATTAATTCATTTGAAATTTTTAAGTTTGTATATGAAACACTGTAAGTCCTGAATATGTGTAAACTAGAAAATAATTTATATTCAACCGCTGATTTAATCTGAAAAATAAAAATATTGTTAAAAATCATAAATTCTTAAATTCTCCTAAATTCTTCTAAATTCTCTTAACTTTTGTCATTTTCTCGGTTATATAACGCGAACTTAAATTCTCGGGAATTTAAAAACTCTACACACACTGGGACTCTGCGTGCGAAATGTCTGACTACAAATGCCCTTATCTCTAACAAGGCGTCGTCTCTGTTTGCAGTGGAAAAGGCAGTAAGGGTCAGACCTTTTTGCTCTGACGAGAAACTAATGAAAGACTCAGAATTTTACGAAAGGCTCTGGAGCAAAATTGCGGTATTATTTTGTAACTCAATTATCTCCATTAAGTTATGTCCCGCAGAGTTTGATTACATGCGTGCTTCAAGATAAATATTGTGTCATTGATTAAGCATAATATCCAAATGAGCAAAACAAAAAATAGGTTCATTAGAAATAGGTTCAATTACAGTTAAGATACCTTAGAACCCCAAGTGTGTTATCATTTAGAGCTCACTTAACGTCTTGGGTTCCTTTTCAGCAAGTGGAGTTCATTTTTATTACAGCTCCTTTGGAACCGAAAATGGGTTCCAATGGAAATTTCAGTTTTTTTCTGTGTTCGCAGATTCATTAACGATGGCAGAGCTTGCGAGCACGCGATGTACACGAACGTCTATTTAGATAAAAAATCTACCTTAATACTACCCTGAAGTTAAATTTTGAGGTTTATTCAAACGAAGCACTGAATTTAGATTTTTCTTAGAAGCACTGAATAAAAGCGGAAGTGACAATCCCACCGCTGCCACCTAATCAGTTATCGAGTTTCGAGCAAAAAAAGAGGGTAGTTTGGAAGAAATAAAAAAGCGGGAGACCAGTGAGCTATTTATGTCATAGTTGACAGATGGTATAGAAATAAGAACAGATGTACATTCATAATGACTAGACTAAAAACTTGCATTTACCTCTCTCCTCTTGAAAGGGTAAGATAGATATTTTCTTGCCTATTTCATCTCCGTATTTTTTTTATAACAGTAACGGAACGCTAACGAATGTTTGTGCTATTGTAAAGATGCGCAAGCTCTGTTAAATATTTTTAATTGATCTTTAAAGTGAACGGCACAAAATTTGGCGACGTTTTTACGACATCGTTACGACATCTTTAGGACATCTTACGATATCATATGTCCATGTCGTTTCGATGTCTGCGATATCGTAAAGACATCGTCAGATCACACAACTTATTTACGATATCGTAAATAGAATTTTTTCTCAAAACCCAGAAACCAGACTATACTTTTCTAAAGGGTTTTAACACGCTGCATCCGGATCTGGATTCAGAATTTCTCAAAGCATAGTTTTTCTCGAGATTTTTTTATCGAAAAGTTCAGAAAATATTGTTTTTCGCTTTATTAGAGACTAGATTACCCGGCGGACTGATTTTTTCGTAAAATATGGTCCAAGCATTTAGGAAATATTTAGTCGCATATCTCGAATCTGTGGTCAGAGTTTCCAAACTCAAGATGGCAGATCCAATATGGCGGCTAAAGCTGACTCGTGTTTTTGGGGTTGCTGATCTCAAATTCTGGGGTAAAAATAACTCAATTCTAAATGGCGGATCCAATATGGCTGCTAGAGTATCCAAACTTAATAGCTAGTTACTAAAAGTTCCGAAAAGTGCTTGAAAATGGTTATTTGTGGGTTTTTGGGGTCGCTGATCTTGAATCTGCGACTATGGGTGTGGCAGCTGTAGCCGCCATATTGAATCTGCCATCTTGAATTTGTTTATTTTAACCACAGATTCGAGATCAGAAACCCCCAAAACCTACGAGTTATCATTTTCAAGCATTTTTTGGAATTTTTAGTAACCCGCTATGGAGTGTGGCAGCTGTATACGCCATACTGGATCCGCCATCTTGAAGTTGGAAATTCTGACGACAGATTCGAGATTATTCTCCCCAAAATCCTCTGATTCTTTGACTAGATTTTTTGAAAAAAATCAGGTTGCCATGTAATCTAGTCTCCAATATAACCAAAAACAGAATTTTCTGCACTTTCAGGTTAGGATATTTAGAGAAAAGCCAGGCTTTGAACCAAGTAAATGCGTTCAATGTTAGAAAGTCGGCATTTAATTTAATAGAATTTGTATGAATTAATTTGCATGTGAAATTTAATCAATACGTTCCTGATAGCGAATTTATATTTTTGAGGTATCAGTTTTATTATACTTCGGTACTTTGAATCAAATGTCATTGTTTGGTATCAATAAACTATTTCTCCAAAGTAGTGATCCTTATTTAAAACAGACACATATTTATTTTGTTAACTCGAAGAATCGAAATCCTTAAATGTACTTACTTTGGATTGTACCGTTTCCTATTTTGGAAAATGTAATAATCTAAATAGATTGGGTTAATAGTTCATTCACAATAGTGATTTTATTTCTTGAGATTTTGTTTATTATTTTGGATTTGTTAGATATTCACTTTCAATCATAATTCAAATCTTTAAATATCTGGTAAGAGATGACTCTATTAGTAGAGCTCTATTGATATAAAATTGAAAAGTCCCCAAAAAAAACTTAGATTGAAGTCAATACTGGTTATACGGTTTTTAAATTTGTTCATGAGTAAGAAATCAATAGCTACTTTAGAAAGTTGATTTTGTTTCAGAAAGTGAAATGATGATTGCGTCTCTCAGGCAAATTAACATTCGATACATTGCATGTGAAATGTCTGCCCGCAAATGCGCATTCTTCACTAACAAGAAGTTGTCTCTGCTGTTAAGTAGTAAAGGCAGTAATGTTCAGACGTTTGCGCTTCAGAGGAAATTCTAATGTAAACGTATAAAATAAGAATATTTTCAACCATTTTTTCTTCAAAAAATATTGCCTAGAACAATATAAAAAATATTTATTATTAATAAATGTTTCTTTATTTATGTATAAAGGTGCTTTTACACGGATAACAAAAAAATTTAAACTGCTGGCGCAGGTGATTCCGGCCCTCCTGAATATCAGAAACAAAAAATCAAAATATATTTTAAACCTCTGACACCTTTGTTATGGCCCGTACCTTAATTTTTACAGTTCAATATAAATGAACAAAATGGCGGCATTTTTTGCAAGAGTAGCAAAAAAGGCACGTTTCTTTGCGCTATAAATGAGGTAAAATTATAACTTGGAATAAAAATATTAACAAGATTGAGGTAGGGGCGATAGCTATTAGTGTGCTATTATATTTACATTGTTGTTCGAGCGGATTAGCCGTTTTTTAAAAAACACCGGCGCCAGGTACGAACATATCGTCTTAAGAAAAATGTGTTTAGAATTTTTCATAAAGCTCTGACTTGGCTACGTGTAGAGACTTCCGATTTAAGCTCAAGGCCATTCAGGTAATCGCCGAAACCGGAATTAATTAAAAAAAACTTTATGTACTGAAAAACTATGCTACCCATCCCCGCAGTCGTATATGTTAAACAATCCTACTGCGCAGGCAGAGTATTGCGGACATGCACTGCGCACCACAAAGCGCCTTACGAGTCTAATTTGCGTCCCTAATTGTCTTAGAGCGGCACTGTGCATCCTTATGTCTGTCAGAACTATACTGTGCAGCCTTTTATTGTCGTCGAAGTTTACTGCGCAGTCTTAGGGCCCAGATAAGCGCACTGCGCAGCCCTATGTACCGTCGAACTCGACTGCGCAGCGCTCTTCAAGTCTCTCTTCACCTTTCATTTCCCCACCACTCCAATCCGCTCTTCTCAAGTCCAATCCACTCTTCTCTTGTAAAAAGCTTCTGGTAAGTTAATGCTCAAACTAATTTTAAAGTAATTGAAATTACTAAGACTGTGTAATTAAAATAAAATATTCATTGGTCCTTGTTTATTTTGCAGAAATTATTTTTTTTTAATACAGCAGTTTTTAATTCATTTCAATAATACTGTGAAAAATATCATTTTTCCTCAATGTTTTATAAAATGTTGCATAATAAAAGAGGAAAAATAGGATAGAGGAACACAAAAGTGATGTTTATTTAGGAGGCTATTATAAGAGTGTTCTTTCTAGACAGACAAAGGAATTTATTGATGTTGACCATGAGTTCTATTAGGATAATGTCTCTTTCTTGGCCCTACATTTGTGCGCAAACCCCTAAAAATTAAACTTCAAAACATCGACAACTTTCATTTGGCGATTGTGAATTCTTTTTTGTTAAAGCTCCTTGGGATTTAACGAACACATTCTCATCATGTATTTCGTGCTTCGCACTCGATTTCGTCGAAAATTCGGACTTTTCTACATTATGTTCAACTTTTTTATATCATAAGTATATTATATTTATTACTGTACCTCGACCTGTGGCTGTTTATTAAGATAATGCAAAATAAACTACAAATTTTCTTTTGAATGTTTAATTTAATATTTGTTTCATTGTCTCATTTTCATCAATAAAAAAGGCGCATCTTATTCAAGTAAAAATTATTATTAAGAATTTTATTGAAACTTGTGTTGTATTTCCAAAAAGTTTATTATTTTTATTTTCAATATATATTTATGAAAACAATTCATAACTAACTTGCCGATATTTTTTGATTGAACCACTTTTTCCTTTTAATTCTTTTGCCTCTTGTGTCATTTTTCCAAAAACTTAATTTTTTTATTTTTAATCTAATTTTTTACCATTAAAAGAAAACCTACTCCTCCTATCTAATAAAAGATTAATAACAACTTTAGAGATCATTCTGGGATGAACAGCTGTTTTCTTTTAATTTTAT
Source organism: Belonocnema kinseyi (assembly GCF_010883055.1). Classification (NCBI taxonomy): domain Eukaryota; kingdom Metazoa; phylum Arthropoda; class Insecta; order Hymenoptera; family Cynipidae; genus Belonocnema; species Belonocnema kinseyi. The sequence goes on along the minus strand of NC_046657.1, from coordinate 23,566,540 downwards.
TGCGTACCGTGTTTCGTTTTTCCAAAACTTCCATTTTTTTATTTTGAATGTAATTTTATACGTATTTTATACGGGCCCTCTTATAAATTATTGATGACGAATTTAAATGAGTTTTTGCTATTTTTTGAAATTATTTTTTCAGATTCAGTTTTCTGATATTCTTAATTTTATTAATTTTATCGAAGCTAAAAAAATTATTGATTGTTAAACTTATTATTGTAGCTCATTAAAAAATTAATAATATTTAATACCTAAATGACAAAAATATTTAAAACATATACATCATCAAAAGAATTAATAAAATACATGTCACTTATATCCAATATTAATATATTTATAATTAAAATATTTAAGACTACAACTTAGATTGCATACCAAACTATCTTTGTACCTTTAAAATCTTAACAATTTTAAGTTATAGAAGAAACATTTTTTTAAAGTAATGGCAATTTTAATTTAAATGTTTGAAGGAATAATTTGGTAAGTAGTCAATGACAAGACTGATAAATAAGAAAATGGATTTAATATTATTTTTTATTAATATTATTTTTTATTTAACCGAAAATCATGTTTACATTTATACACTTTAATAATTTATTTGTTTCTTAATCCTGACAGCTTTCTTCTCGCTTTATTCAACCCTTAATAGTTTTCTTAAAAAATTCGAATTTAAAGGAGATTTTGAATGAAATAGTTAATTAAATTACTGCAAACCTTATTTCTAAAATGAATAGATCATAAACTACTAAACTTTATACAAAAACGTACCGTACTCATGACGCACAATGGGAGGAAATTCACCTTTTTCGTTCAAAAATGTCCAGAGCTTTCAATTTTCGTCCGAGTTTGTATTTTTTTGTTTTTAATTGAAGTTCATTAAAATCAAAAGAGCTTAACGCTCTAAAACTTTATCTCCCCTATTTGCTTATTAATCATTTTTCCTTTCGAAGCATGAAAAAACTAAAATTTTGTGTATAAAAATTTTATTTTGCAACAAGATAATTAACTATTTAATTCAGAATCTCTTTTAAATTTAAATTTTTAAATAGAATTTTGGGTGGTTAAATACAGCGAGGAAAAAGCTGTCAAGAATAAACAACAAATAAATGATTAAACTGTATAAATATATATATATGATGTTTGTTTTATTTGCAAAACAGCATCAATTTTTTAATTATTTTTGCTTCTCCGCAATTCAATTGAATGCAAAAGTCAGCCTTACTTTTATTAGCGCGATCTCTTGTATTAGTTTGATCGGCATTCCCCTCAGGATCGTAAGAGAGCAGAAAATTGGGGGCGATGCATGGGACTGGTTTCAATTGTTTCGCTTATTTTATGAGTGAAATATAATCAATATAATCAATAAAATTAATGAAATAAAACTAATAAGACAAACAAAACCAAAAAAATCAATAGAATTAATAAGCTCGAACGTTGGCGAAAGCAAGCAAAATCCTTCGATTAGAAATGCACACGTGCCAGAACACCGTAGTGATTTATAAAATAGGTAAGCACTTACAACGTTCTCCATTATTGTCCATGGAGTAAATTTGGCAATTTACAAAACAAATTTTAGACGAACTGGTAAATTTTTAATTTATATTTTAAAATAAATTTGCGGGGGGCCTAATCGCGAAATTTAATCATTTTGAAATTTATCTTTGGGTACCTTGATACATTTATAATTTATAAAGAAAAGTCAGTACTCGTCACTTTTTTTACTAATGGAATAATCATCCATGTGGAAAATTCTGTAATATCCAAAATAATTTTTAGGCGCCTCAATAAGTTTGAAGTTTATAAATAAATTTGCAGATGGTCTAGTTTCTAAATTTGATTACTTCAAAATTTATTGCTGGGTAACTTCATAAAATTTATAATTTATAAAGAAAAGTGAATATTCATAATAATTGTCGGGTCATTTGATGAGCTTGGAATTTAGAAGTAAATTTGCGGAGAGCCTATATTTTTTGGTTAAAGAACTTTTGTCTTTTAATTTAGTTCGTCTCTTGTATCGTTTTTTCAAAATTTTCTTCTTTCTTTTTAATCTTATTTTTTACGATTAAAAGAAAATCTACTTGTCCTATCTTAAAATGATATAAAACAATTTTATAGGTCTTTTTGGGTGGAAAACAGTTGTCTGTTAATTATAGTTCGTGCCTTGTGTCGTTTTCAAAAAAATGTATTCCAAGAAATTTAATTTTTGTTTTGAATGTTATTTTTTACGATTAAAACAAAAACTATGTGTCCTATCGAAAATTATTCATGAAAAATTTGAATGAGTTTTCGGTATTTTTTGGAATATAAAAAATAGTTATTAAAAATTTTTAGTTTTTTTTTAAAGAAGTTTTGTCTCATTATTTTTTTCTTGTAGTTTGTGTCGCACAGCGGGAAAAAATGACTTTTTTAGGAGAAACGAACGTAGAGCCCACAAATATTGACCGATTCGAAGAAACAAAATTTTGAAAAAAGCTAATATGTTTTCTAAGTTGTAAATAAATAACAGGAAAATGGTTAAAATCGCCTAAGTTGCATAGAGTAACATTGATTACAGATGTTTAAATATTATACAACAAAGGAATACATTTTTTGTAAATACAGTTCTTAATTAAATTTACTTTTAAAAAATCATAAAATTGATCGAAATATTATGCATTTTGCTAAAGTCAGAAAGTTTTCATAGAAAAAAAAAACTAATTTTTCTCTAGACAAATGCCTCATCAATGCATTTTTTCATTAAATTTGTTTAAGCAAATCATAAAATTTATCTACTTATTATGAATGTTGTTGAAATTGTTATGAATTTCCGAACTGAAAAGACTGACATTGAAAATCCCGAATTTTTCTACCGACAAATGTTCAAATAATACATTTTTTATTCAATTTGTTTTTACAAAAATCATAAGATTAATCAAATAATTATAAATTTTTCTAAAATTATCAAAAATTTCTAAATTAAAAAAAAATACATCGGAAAAACGAATTTTTCTATTAAAAAATGTCTGGTCACTGAATTTGTTCATTAGATTTGTTTCAACAATTTTCCTATTGTTGCCGAGCATCGGGAACGTTAAATAGAAAAATTACCCTTTAATCGTTATATTTATTTATTTATTTATAAAAAAAATTAAAATCTAATTCAAAAATCAGGCTTGTCAACTCTCTGACAAATCTTATCAGATTTGTTTGCAAATTTTTGTGTTTAAATCGGTCGATATTTGTGGGCTATACGTTATTTTGAACCAAAAAATTGATTTTTCCCCACAGTGTGTCGTCATTCTAAGAATTTAATTTATTTTTATTTTGAATGTTGTTGTTTGCGCCTTAAAACAAAAACTAAGCGTCCTATAGAAAAGTGATTAATAAAAAATTTGTAATTTTTTCAGGGTGTGCTATTTTAGTTTACTGATTTTTTTCTCATCTTGCATAGTTTAACTACAAAATGGAATTTTTTACTTTTCCTTATTTTCTGTATGATACAATTTTTTAATTCTTAAGTTTTTGAAAAATTAAAAAAGTTGTGACAATATTATAGAGCTTTCCAAAATCAACGTTTTTCTTCTTTCGAGTTGTTTCATATCGTGCGCTGTTTAGCTTAAAATGTCCATTTTATTTTCTTTTTTTTATTATTATTTATTTTAAATGCTATGATTTTAAGAATTTTTTTTTATCAAAAACATTCATAAGAATAAGTTGTTAGAGTTGCTAAATACTATGAATAAAAGTACGTAGAATTTTTTGTTTTTGGAAAAACATGGTTTCAAAAGTTTCGTAAATGCGCTCACTTTATGAATTTTTATCCAAAATAGCTGGTGCACGAACTCGTTCTCTCTTTTTAGGCCTTGAAAAATTGTGCAGACTATATATTAAAAAGAAAAAAAACTGAAGATAGACAGACAGACACCTTCCTAAAAATTGTTTTTTCTCACTCTGGGTGTCTCAAAACATGGAGATTTGATGAAAATCGGAAAAATAGAAATTTGGCATAAAACCAATACTTTTAATAATTTTAATAATAAATAAATAAATTTAATAATTTTAATAATAAAAAGAAAAAGAGGAAAGAAATAAAAACTCTCTACTCTACTACGCAGAAATTTATTTAGTTTACACATGTAAACACACTTAGATTAGTTTTACGTAAAAATATATTTTTTAAGTCCAAAAACTAATAAGGGGTAGTTTACCCTCTCTAAACTTTCTTTTCCGAAAAAGCCGGAAGAACAACATTTTAGAAATCAAATTTGGAAAAATGTGAAAAAATAGTGTACTGGAACCCCAAACAAGTATTAATTATTTGGTAGCAATAAATGAGGGCTTTAGGAAACAATTTATATTTAAGAGATCCCTGTTTTCAAAAACATTTTTAAATCTACAGAATCTACAGAAACCTAAAAAAATTTGAAATGGTTGAAAATAAATATTTTGAAAAACCCGAAGTAATTTTAAATATTGGGCAGACATATTGTTATCAAAATTCTTGAAATTTGGGTTTTCTTGATTTTAAAATAATGAGGAGGGTATCAGGTTTTGGGTTTCTTATCGTATCGCTTTTCCTAATTCTACTGTTGAATATAGTGATATCTATAATACTATAATATTAAATGAATCAATAATTTAAAGTATTTTAATATCTCTTCAAAATCGTTGGTTGTCCTAAAAAGTTTAA
>NC_046657.1:23555455-23561771 GCF_010883055.1 Belonocnema kinseyi | reverse complement strand
GTAACCTACTTGTTTGAAATTTATATCATCAATTTGAAACTACAACTTTTTTGTAGAAAATTCGCCTTCTCAGTCTAAAAATGTAATTCTAGCTCTAATTTGCTTTTATTTTGTCGTGACCGTATGACATAAAAGAAAATTTTTCTTTTCAATTTAAAAAGTTCAATTTAAAAATTGAACTTTTTCTTTTCGTGACCTTTTCTTATCGTCCGTTATTTGGCTTAAAAGGTTCATTTTCGCGTGTTTTTTTGGAATTTTGTAAATGTTGTAAGTCTGCTAATTTTGGATTTTATGAAAAAAGTTATCAGGATAAATTGTTCAAAACCTTAATCCTGAATACGTCCATACAGAAAATTTTCGAATATTAAAAGAAGTGGTCTTAAAAATATTCAAAATGCGCTCCATTTTTTAATTTTTATCTAAAATGGTTAGCTAATGAACTTGACCTTTAGTTTGGGAGACTAAAAAGTGTACCAAAGGGCAATCTAATAGAATGATTTTTTTCAAAATTTATCGTGCTCACAGACAGGCATACAGACAGACATACAGACAGACACAGTCGTAAAAACATGTTTTTCGGATTCAGAGGGTCTCAAAACGTGAACATTTTACCAAAACTGGGGGGGGGGGGTCAAATTGTACAAAAATATAATACCTTCTCTGATGACAATCGAAAAACTTGAAAAAAACCTGATGAGATTTCTAAGAGAGATGTCGAGCCTGGCTTTTGAATCAGGTTTTCAATTTTGTTATAAATAAACAAATATGATGAAAAAAATGGTTATGTTTTCTATTTGGCGTTTCCCGTGCTCGTGAATAACAGGAAAATTATTCAAATCGCGTAAGTTGCATTGCATTGAGTGACAATATTTAAAGATATTGCAATATTATACAGTAAACAAACAAAAATGTGTAAACAAATTATTTGTTAAAAAAATGATTTTCACGATTTTCCATAATTATACGTTTTTTCAAGTTCTATTACAAGGAATTTGAATAGGAAAATGATGATATTTTAAAAAATTTCTCTTAAGATTATAATGATTTTATATTATAAACAAATGTAATAAACAAATCCATTATTCGCGCATTTTTCGGCAAAAAATACGGGTTTTTCAATTTATCAACCAATTATCATGCATGTTGCTGAATTTATTATGAGGATACCCATTTTTTCGTCTTCATTGTTTATTTACAAAAATGTTGGAAACCTAATTACAAAATCAGGCTGGAAAACTCTCTCAGAAATCTTATCAGCATTTTTCCCGAAATTTTTTTCCGAATTTGTCATTATTTGTGGGCTGCCCGTGATTTTAATCTAAAAAAGTTATGTTTTTCCCACTGTGTGGCGCGCGTCTTTGTTTTCTACTCCCACTTTCATCTTTTCGAGAAAACCAAAAATATTTTTTTTCACTTATGGTCTTGGCTGTTGAAATTACATTCTGAATGATAAAATAATAATGACAGGAAATAAATATTTTTCATAAGAATGTGATAATTCTTATGTATTTTTCCAGACTAAATGTGGAAAAAATAACTTGAAAAAAAAAACATTGGAAACTATTTATAACGAACATGCTGCACCATTTCTAACTTCTCTGGGGGGGGGGGGGGATTGCTCACAACGAGACCTTTACGTACGTTTTTCATTTTGTTTAAATTGATACTCTCCTCAATCAAAGGTGCGTACCAGATTTTTTCTGAGAAAACTCAAGAAACGCAAATTTGACCGATTTTCAAGAGAATTGCATTTTAAATATTGGGAACCGATGGTCCTCGAGCCGGTGTAATTTATATTGTTGAATGAAAGTAGGAACAAAGTGTTTCAAATTAAAATTTCAATAATAAATACGAAATAACAGTGGATGCAGTCACTCATTTTATAGATTTCATAAATATATTTTGGTCAGCTTTTGGTTGAAAACATAAATACTAGAAAATATTGAAGAATAATGAATTTTAATAAAATTCACAATAATTTAATTAAGTTTTATAAAAAAATGGAATCAAAAGCCTTTTGATAAATAAAACAATGCATAAAAAGATTACGGATAGCGAGAATCGAACGCGCAACCTTGGGGCTATTATTCAAGTGCTCTTCCAGAGAGATTCCAATTTACAAATTCTTCCAAATGCTTCCAAATTACACTTTCCATCGGGTCACAGTGTATAGGGAAGGCTCCACTCTGACTGCTCACCGATTTATCGATGGTCACAACCAAACCCCTTTCCAATCCCGTCAAATTCCGTTCACTTTCTATGGTCTGGAGGGGGGGGGGGGATTCCTGTGTCCCTGCTAAGAAATAATGGTGTTCAAACTAATATTCCTTCACAACTTCTCATGATGAGAAGGCACCTCTATTACATGTAACAGAAATAATATTCATCAAACCCCCTACCCTTTTACATCGTGAAAAGTGGATAAAACAGAAAATTTATATTTTAAAGTCTGCACATTCTTTGAATAAGTGCAAAGCTACCGGAAGCATCCAGTGATCCCAGATGTGAAACGAGATGTGGTCCAATACTATGACAGGACTATGTCCGTATGAATATAGTAGGAGACGCTGTAAATGACTAACATAAGTTGCGCGCGCAACCCATTTCTCCTCGTCTGAATTTGAAAACTCGAAGGTGCACGATTGCCAGTCGGAGCACTTCGGCGATTCTATATATATATTCTATTCTATATTATATATATCATCTGATTGGTTGAAAATTTAACAACTTTGTCTGAAATTAATTTTTTTGTTAAAAATTATTTATCTTTATCTGAAAATGTAACTATCATATGATTGATTAAAAATTAATCATATATATTGGTTAAGTTGGAAAATCGCTTTTTTTTATAGAACATTAATCTTCTTGGTCAAAAATTCACCTTTTCCCTTGAAAATTTAACAATTTTGTTGAAAATTTGTTTTTTTTTTCTTGTTCAATTCAATTTTTTAGCACAGTTTTTATCTGGAAATTGTACTATTCCATTTTTGGTTGAAACTTTATCCTGTACATTGTATTAGTTAAAACACCAATTATTTGATAGAAAATTAATTTATTTTGTTGAAAAGTAAACTTTTGGGTTTAAAATTGATTTATTTTGTGAATTATATTTTTTTAAGATTCATTATTTTAGTTAAAGACTGAAAACTCAACTGTTTTGTGAAAAATTTTCTGTTTGGATGAGTGCAACAGTTTTTAATAAAAAATGTAAGCCTTTTTTTGTTGAAGATTCATAATTTTAAATGAAAATTCATCTCCTTCGTTAAAAATTTAAGGATTTGGTTGAAACTTCGTTTTTTTAGCTGAAAATGAAACTGTTTCGTTACACCGTTCGATTTTCAAAATTATCAATTCGTACATAAGACTTTTGAGTTTGGATTTATAAATAAAAATGTAAAAATTAATAGTATAAAGCGACTTGAAATAAACGAATTCTATTTATAATTTAAAAAGTTTCCAATTAAAAAAGAATTGTAATTAATCCATTTTTATTGATCAAAATGATTCAGTCTTTAACATTAAAAAATTTATTTATTTATTCTTCAATTCAAAGCATTGAAAGTAAGTTTATATTTTTTAACCAGAAGTCCTTGAACTATTCCGTTTAAAAATAAGTTTACACTGTTTTGTAAAAGAATCATCTTTTTGACTTTGAAATTCAACAATTTAAAAAAATCCTTATTGACTCAAAAGTCAACTCTTGTGTAAAATTAATATCTTTTTGGATGAGTTCAACCGTTTTGAATTAAAAATTCAAACTTTTTTTGTTGAAGATTTGTCATTTTAGTTGAAAATGTAATTATTTTGTTGGAAATTTATTATTCTCTTTTTTTTTAGTTGAAAATTCGATTATTTTGATAGTAAGTTAATTTCTAACATTTTCATTTGTCAAACTAAAATTTTTATCTCTAAATATCCATGCAAAAATTACAATTTGGAACAACTTAAAATAGAAATAATATAACTTTTATTTTTAAAAGTTTTTAGTTAAAAAATAATATCATCGTTTAATTTTTAATGTTACGAACTCAAATTTTTTTGAATTATTATCATCTTGAACCTTAAAAATCATAGGGTACATTGTATTTTTTAACCAGAAATCTCTAAAATGTTAAAGTCATAAGAATCTTAAAATGGTAATTTCGTATTTTAAAATAATTTAATTAAAAAAATTTTTAAATTAAAAGGTGTTAGAAGTTTGCGTTTTATACGTATGAATTATTGAGCGTTTAAATGAAATATGTCTGAATTAAAAATTTGTCAAGCTTCAGTTTTAAAAGTTTAAAATGCAAAGGATTTCCACCTCACAAAAATCATTTTCAGATTAAAATTTTTGAATTTTCTAATTTCATCCTGATTTTGAATTGGAACAGGAAATTTTTTAAAGCAATTGTATGTATTTTTGAATTGGATCAGAGATTTTTTGAAAAAAAATATATAATTCAGATCTGGGACAAAACATTATAAACCACTATTAAAAACTATACAAATTTTAACAGAGTGGTTCGAAATAGAAAGTGTTGAATTGTTAGAATTGTAAATTGTTGTGATTGCTAAGAAAATTGAAAATTATTTTTTAGTTTGAAAAATTAATTTTAAGTGAGTATTTGAAAAGATTTTTAAAATTAAAAAGAGGAATCAGGACGATTTTAAGCAATTCTTTTATTTTGCAGTTTTTTTAATTTTAGGAAAAAAATCTAATTAGCACAATAAATCAATCTTTAACCCAAAAGTTTAATTTTCAACAAAATAAATTTATTTTCTATCAAATAATTGGTGTTTTAACTAATGCAATGTACAGGATAAAGTTTCAACCAAAAATGGTAAAGTACAATTTCCAGATAAAAACTGTGCTACAAAATTGAATTGAACAAGAAAAAAAAACGAATTTTCAACAAAATTGTTAAATTTTCAAGGGAAAAGGTGAAATTTTGACCAAAAAGATTAATTTTCTATAAAAAAAAAAACGATTTTCCAACTTAACCAATATATAAGATTAATTTTTAATCAATCATATGATAGTTATATTTTCAGATAAAGATAAATAATTTTTAAAAGAAAAAATTAATTTTAAACAAAAGTGATAAATTTCCAACCAATCAGATTAATTTTCGACCAAGAAAATTGATGATCTACAAAAAAGACAAATCTTAAACAAAATACATGAATTTTTAAAGAAATTATTTAATTTTAAAGTAAAAAAGACGAATTATCTACAAAAAGTTGAATTTTTTAAGCGAAAAATATGAGTTTTCAATAAAAGAGTTAAACTTTCAACCAAATAGTTAAATTTTTAACCATAATTAAAAAACCTTCTTAAAAAACGTATTTTTTTTAGAAAGTAGTTCAACTCTTAGCGAAATAATCGACTTTTAAACCCAAGAAGATGTACAGTTGATATTTTAACCAAACAATTGCACTTTTGACTAAAAATGATACATTTTCAGCCAAAAAGATTAAATTTCTACTAAACAAGGTCAATTTCCAACAAAATACATAAACTTTCAACGAAATTATTTAATTTTAAAAACAAAAAGAGTATTTCCACCCAAAAATTATGGTTTTAATTTTTAACAATATAGTTGCATTTACAACAGAACGACTTACAACCAAAAAATATTTATATTTGATAATTCAACCGAAAAATGTAATTTTTAATCAAAAAGTATAATTTTTCCATAAAACAATTTAATTTCTACAAAGAAAGACGATCTTTCAACAAAACACATGATTTCATAACAAAAAATGTTATTGATTAATTGTCAGTTTCAAAAATGTATTTTCAACGAAAGAGATGAACTTTCAAAGAAAAAAAAAAGAAAGATTTTAAAAAAGTAGTCGAACTTCTGATAGAAAAGAGGACTTTTTTTACAAAATAGTTACATTTTCAACAAAATGATTAATTTTTCAATCAAATAATAGAGTTTTTATCCAAACGAGATGAATTCCAAAATCGCAAATTTCTTTAATTTCTTTCAGATAGATATAGTAGATAGATATAGATAGATAGAATAGATAGATATGTAAATAGAATCGACGAAGTGCTCCGACCGGCAATCGTGCACCTTCGAGATTTCTAATTCAGAAGAGGAGAAATGGGTTGCGCGCGCAACTCAGTCATTTACAGCGTCACCTACTATATTCACACGGACATAGCCCTGTAATAGTATTGGACCACATCTCGTTTCAGATCTGGGATCACTGGAAGCATCCCCAGGTTGCAGACAGAGGATGCACGTATTAAGGGTTTTTTCTGCTGAATATGGTATTGATAATTATTAAGCATTTGCAGAGATTGTCCTGGAAAACTATTTGA
>NC_046657.1:23552745-23555440 GCF_010883055.1 Belonocnema kinseyi | reverse complement strand
CCCCCCCCCCCCCCGATTCTAAGAAGAAGCTTTACAACCGTACTGTAAGCTGAATGACACCTGAGGGAGGTGTCTTAATCGGTGACTCATTATCTCTCAAAGAATTTCGTAATTGCTTTCACCTAATATCCTAATATCGGCCTAATATCTTTGTTATTCGAGATGGTCCTTCCTCAGAATACTCTTCTTGACGCTTTTCCAGCATGCCTAATATTTTCTAGTATTCGAATAAACTTGTTGTATCCAATGCTGATTTTTTCATAAATTTTTTAAAATAAATCATAAAATTTATCTACTTATTATGAATGTTCCCGAAATTCCAGATTTGTTTTTAAAAAGATCATAAGATTAATCAACAAATTATAAATTTTGCTAAAATTATCAAAAATTTCCTAATTAAAAAAAAATACAGCGGGAAAACGAATTTTTCTATTGAAAAATGTGTGGTCACTGAATTTGTTCTTTAGATTTGTTTATAGTATAAACAATCATAATCTTAAAAGAAAATTTTTAAAAATATAATATTGTTTCCATTGCAATTTGTAACAAAACAACTTGAATGAACGTATAATTATGGAAAATCGGAGAATAGATTTTATCAGATTTGTTTACAAATTTTTGTGTTTAAATCGGTCGATAATTGTGGGCTGTACGTTATTTTAAAACAAAAAACTGATTTTTCCCCACCATGTGTCGTCAGTCCAAGAATATAATTTATTTTTATTTTGATTTGTTTTTTGCGAATTAAAAGAAAAACTGCGCGTCCTATAGAAAAGTAATTGATAAAAAATTTGTAATTTTTTCAGGGTGAGCAATTTTAGTTTACTCATTTTTTTCTCATCTTGCATAGTTTAACTACAAAATGGAATTTTTTTACTTTTCCTTATTTTCAGTATGATACAATTTTTTAATTCTTAAGTTTTTGAAAAATTAAAAAAGTTGTGACAATATTATAGAGCTTTCCAAAATCAACGTTTTTCTTTTTTCGAGTTGTTTCATATCGTGCGCTGTTTAGCTTAAAATGTCCATTTTCTTTTCTTTTTTTTATTATTATTTATTTTAAATGCTATGATTTTAAGAATTTTTTTTTATCAAAAACATTCATAAGAATAAGTTGTTAGAGTTTCTAAATACTATGAATAAAAGTACGTAGAATTTTTTTTTTCTTGAAAAAACATGGACAGACAGACACCTCCCGAAAAATCATTTTTTCTCATTCTAGGGGTCTCAAAACGTAGGGATTTGATGAAAATCGGAAAAATGGAAATTTTCCATAATGCCAATACCTTCTCATTAGCATGAGAATGTCACAAAAGATTTTATCTATTAATTTAAAGACTGATTTGAACAGGTTAAACACGAGTTATTGTAGTATAATTAATTATATTTAACACTGATTTTTGATAAATCTTCATTTTCTATTACTTTCTCTATTTCTGATGTGTTTATGATGGATTTTCGAACCTCATTTTATTCTCAAGTGTCAGGAAAAGAGCATCGTGGTTTTGTTACTGTTCCGCTCTGCTAGGGTCTTTTTTGTTTTATTATATTGTTTATTTATTATTAATTGTTTGTCCTAATGACGGTGCTGTATTTGGGCTGAAACGTTGGTGTTTAGCCCCTCTAAAATATTTTTCCGTTGGTAAAAAATATACGTGTCTTTCACGTTTTTGCACTCTACTACGCAGAAATTTATTTATTTTACACATGTAAACACACTTTAGTTTTACGTAAAAATATTTTTTTCGAGTCAAAAAACTAATAAAGGGTAGTTCACCCTCTTTAAATGTTCTCTTCGAAAAACCCTAAAACACGTCAACTTTATGATTTGATTTTCTCTTCAATAAAATTATTCTTGGAAATACCAAATTATTTTCACAATTTTTGCGAAGAAGAAAATTGAAAAAAATACATATCATCGGCGATCGTTAATAAACAAACACCGATTAGATTCAAAAATAAATTTTTATGAGAATCAGAGATATGATGAAACCGTTTCAGTGGTAAAATTTTCGGGTGGTTTTGGTCTTATCAAATTTTGTATATTAGCGTGTGCCGGAAGAACAACATTTTAGAAATCAAATTTGGAAAAATGTGAAAAAATAGTGTACTGGAACCTCAAAAAAGTATAAATTGTTCGATGCTATTGAATGAGGACCCTTCTGAGGAAGCGTTATAAAAAGTTTTTTCAAAAATTATTATTTTCATATATTTGATATTATTGTGTACATCAATTTTTGTAAGTGATTTGGGGTCTGACTCATCTCCTAACATTTTGACAGTGCCTTAATAAACGTTCTTTAGGAAATAATTTATATTTAGGAGATCCCTGTTTTCAAAAACATTTTTAAATCCACAGAAACGCTGGGAGAATTATTTAAGATTTTTTCGGCATTTCTACTGATATAAATATACCTGAAAAAAATTTGAAATGGTTGAAAATAAATATTCTGAAAAACTCGAAGTAATTTTAAATATTGGCCAAACATATTTTTATCAAAATTCTTGAAATTTGGGTTTTCTTGATTTTAAAATAATGAGGAGGGTATCAGGTTTTGGGTTTCTTATCGTATCGCTTTTTCCTAATTCTACCGTTGAATATAGTGATATCTATAATACTATAATATTAAATGAATCAATAATTTAAAGTATTTTAATATCTCTTCAAAATCGTTGGTTGTCCTAAAAAGTTTAA
>NC_046657.1:23550679-23552645 GCF_010883055.1 Belonocnema kinseyi | reverse complement strand
TTGAATATAGTGATATCTATAATACTATAATATTAAATGAATCAATAATTTAAAGTATTTTAATATCTCTTCAAAATCGTTGGTTGTCCTAAAAAGTTTAAACATTAGTGAAATTTCACTAATTTAATACTCAGAAAGTTCTAGTTTCTTAGGTAAAAAAAATTTTCCGCAGTTTATTTAAAATATTAAGAAGTTCAGGTAGTGTAACTTTTAAGCAGGCTATGTCATCTCCATGAAAATAATGTATTTACGTGTTACTTCCGTTAATTGAAAAGCAAGAATCATTAAAGATCTTTATTGATTTTCCTTTACTCTTGACACAAATCTTGATCACGTCAAGAATCACTACAAAATTCGTCAATATTATATTGTTATTACATTGTGAAAAGTTCAGTTGTTGATTGAATTAGTATGATTTTCAAAATAGATTTTAAAAAATTGGGCCAAATCGAATTTTCACGTTCAAATAAAGCTGGAAGGTACAACGTATTCAATACGAGAGACAAAACATGTTTCAATGATAATGCATAAATCTCAAATATTTTTCCGACTTGAATGTGGAAAAAGTAGCTTGTTAAATACACTGAAAATTGCATATAACGGATCTTGACACACGGACTTCCTAGAATTTAGTCGGCTAAATGGCATGATGAAGTAGTCCAAGGTCATTCCCGAGACCGGCGTTATATGAAAGTCCCAGTGAACTAATTCATAGGACAAATAAGATTAGGTCTAGTGTATATAAGTAAAACATTTTGACTACACATCTATCTGGTTAATTTTTTTTTTTTAATTCATCTTCTTAAATTCCTGCATAAGTGAGCTTGATTTATTTTAAGAGAATGTGGAACCTGGCTGCTGTCCTTTGCTTCTTCTTATCACTTATACAGAATTCTGTCGGTAAGTGTAATGTGATTAATATAAAGTATAAAACTCAAAACCGTTAAATATAAAATCCATCTCCTTCTCTCAGCGCAAAGTGCCTCGTTCAAAATAGTCTAGTGAGGTCTAGTTGATAAATGTATGCTAGAAGCCTCTATAGATTTTGCTTTGTGATGAACAGAAATTATAGAAAAATTTTAAACTGAATTGACATAAACTTTTTAGAAGTAAATAAGTTACTGAAAAGTTATTTGTTTGTAAATTTTAAGGTAACTTTAATTTTAGTTATTTTGAAGGTATTCTTTTCATTTCTTATTAAGAGAAGTTTGTGGGTCAATTGTGGGTAGGAAATTAATTTCATTTTGTTTAAGGATTCTACTTTTTTAATATTCTTTTTTGGCTAAATTCAACAGCAACTGATTTCACAATGAAGTCTTTCGTGTTTGAAAATAACATTAACTGTTATATTTTTTGTTGAGAAATTGTCTATTCTGATTAGAAGTTTAACTGCTTGATTGAAAATTCATGTGTTTTAGGAGAGCGTTCAATTATTTCGTTAAACAAAATAAAAAATAATAACGCTAATAAAAATGAAGTTAAGCAAATTAAACTAAAGTAACGTCAAGCATAGTGAAATTAAATAGAATAACAAATAAATTAAATTATTAACCATTAAATCATATCAAGAAAGATATTTTGTGTTGAAAATTAATTTGCTTCGAAATTTAACTATTTTATTTAGCACGAAAAGTAATTTTTTGGTGAAAATTCATATCTTTGGTTTGAAAATACAACTTTTGTGTATAATATTGGTCTTCTTGACTAAAATCTGCAACAATTAGGTGAATTTCTTTTTCTTTCTTGATTTAAAATTCGACTTTTTCATTTCAAAATTCATATTTTAGATGAAAAACTCGAATTTTATTTTCGTCGAAAATTCCACTATTTTATTTTTATATTCAACTATTGTATTAAGTTTAAAGGTAACCTACTTGTTTGAAATTTATATCATCAATTTGAAACTACAACTTTTTTGTAGAAAATTCGCCTTCTCAGTCTAAAAATGTAATTCTAGCTCTAATTT
>NC_046657.1:23548440-23550579 GCF_010883055.1 Belonocnema kinseyi | reverse complement strand
GTAACCTACTTGTTTGAAATTTATATCATCAATTTGAAACTACAACTTTTTTGTAGAAAATTCGCCTTCTCAGTCTAAAAATGTAATTCTAGCTCTAATTTGTTTTTATTTTGTCGTGGCCGTATGACATAAAAGAAAATTTTTCTATAATTCATTAGTCAGATTTTTTTGACAATTTAGCGAGATCCTTTGTTGAAATTAAGTCTTTTTGGTTATAATACACAAGAATGTACTGGACATATTCATTCATTCTTAGTTCAAAATTTGAAAATTTGTATTTTCTTGGCGAAATTCAACTAAATTATTTGTCTAAAGATTCGTCATTTTAGTTGAAAAATTTACAGCTTGGGTGTAAATCTTACCATTTTGTTCCAAAATCCGTCTTTTTGGGTAGCAGGGGTGAAAGCAAAAATAATTGGCCATACAATTGAAATATCTGGTTAAAAATGAACATTTTTGTTTCAAATTAATATTTTCGGCGTGAAAGTTGAACCATTTGATAGAAAATTCGTCTTTTTGGCTTGCAAATTAATTTTTTCTGGAAAAACTAACATATTTTCTGTTTTAGAATTTACAACTTTTTCGTAAACATTTCCTAATCTTACTTTAACTAATGTCTATTCCTTTTTAAATGAAGTTTACATTAATTATCATCTTAGTTTTGTTATCTGAAATTATGTAATTAGGGAAGTGAAAAAGTAACTTTTTCGGTAACTTGAGGTTAATCTATCTATTTATCGTAACTATTACTAGCAAATTTTATTAATTTTTGCTTTATTCTGTTTAATTTTTAATATGAGATCCCACCTGCAACCAATGCGTCTTAATTCCTTTCAACGGATCGGCAAGCAAAATTCGGACGAAATCAAAAATTTTGATTCCCCCAGTTTTTCTTCATTATTTTCTGTTTGCTGGATGCACCCTGAATATACAAATCAGTGAAATTTCAGTAATTGTTATTGAAATCACATTAACCTAAAAACATTTCAAAGGGGTGAAAAGCACCCTTTAAGTTCACCCCTACAGACAGTTTTTGGAAGATATCGGCTTCTATTAATTTTTTTGAAGCATTCAGACATTGTTTATTATTAAACATCGAAATTGGGAACAGCATTTCTACACCCAGAAGTTGCATCCCTTATTTTCATATGTGTAAAAATGATTTTTTGTCAAATTTTTGCTCTGCAAAAATGTATAAAAGTGATAAAGCTTTTCAAATGACAGCGTTCCAAATAAGTGATAAAGCATTGCAAAAGGGAAAAAAACCCCTGAGGTTAACCCGTAAAAATTTTTTTCAGAATTTTCATTTTATTCTGCAAATTTTTATTCAAAACCTCTCAGTGATAGTCTATCATCTTTATAGATTTCATAGAATATTTACCATATTATGATTTTTGTGTAAAATAAGTGGTTATGAAAATATTTTTCGTCAGATTTTTCTCATCAGGAATCTCGTGGATTGCACGCGAGTTTATACCCGATATTTTATTGCAACTTTTGTTGCTTTTTCTTCAACTGAATTGGCTCATTTTTGAAAATGCGTTTACATATTTCAGAATCTTTAAAATCTTTTGAAATTGATTCATGAAACAATGTAATTTTTGGATTTTCCATTATTTTGTATGCTGTCAAGATTTGAATTTTTTTATTTTTTAAGAAAATTCGAAAAGTGGTTATGATAATCGTAGGACATTTAAAAATTGAACTTTTTCTTCTCGTGACCTTTTCTAATCGTCCGTTATTAGGCTTAAAAGGTCCATTTTCACGCGTTTTTTGGAATTTTGTAAATGTTATAAGTCTGTTAATTTTGGATTTTATGAAAAAAGTTGTCAGGATAAATTTTTCAAAATTGTTAATCCTAAATACATCCGTACAGAAAATTTTCAAATTTTGAAAGAAGTGGTCTTAAAAATATTCAAAATGCGCTTAATTTTAAAATTTTTATCTGAAATGGTTGGCTACTGAACTTGACCTTTAGTTTGGGGACTAAAAAGTGTGCCAAAGGCCAACCTAATAGAATTATTTTTTTAAAGTTTATCGTGCTCACAGACAGGCATACAGACAGACAGACGCATTCGTAAAAACCTGTTTTTCGGAATCAGGGGGTCTCAAAACGTGGACGTTTTACTAAAACTGGGA
>NC_046657.1:23542072-23548430 GCF_010883055.1 Belonocnema kinseyi | reverse complement strand
GGGGGGTCAAATTGTACGCAAATCTAATACCTTCTCTGATGACAATCTAAAAACTTGGGAAAAAAGCTGATGAGATTTCTAAGAGAATGTTCGAGCCTGGCTTTTGAATCAGGTTTTCAATTTTTTTATAGATAAACAAGTATGATGAAAAAAATAGTTATGTTTTCTATTTGGCGTTGCCGGTGCTCGTCAACGATAGGAAAATTATTCAAATCGCGTAAGTTGCATTGAGTGACAATAGTTAAAGATGTTTCAATATTATACAACAAACAAACAAAAATGTGTAAACAAATTATTTGTTAAAAAAATATTTCTTTCTATTTTTCATAATTATACGTTTTCCACGTTCTATTGCAAGGAATTCGAATAGAAAAAAGATGATATTTTAAAAAATTTCTCTTAGGATTATAATTATTTTATATTATAAACAAATTTAATAAACAAATCCATTATTCGCGCATTTTTCGGCAGAAAAATACAGGTTTTTCAATTTATCAACCAACTATCATGCATGTTACTGAATTTCTTATGAGGATCCTAATTGAAAGTCTGAAATCGAAAAAAAAATTTCTCGGCAAAAATTGCCATAAAAAAAAATTTTTTGGTCGAAAAAAGCCTGATTGCAGCATTTGTTCATTACATTTGCTTATAATATAAAACAATCATAGTCTTAGAAGAACATTTTTTTAATATAATATTGTTTCCATTCAGATTCCTTGCAATAGAACTTGAAAAACGTATAATTATGGAAAATCGTGGAAAACATTTTTTCATCAAATAATTTTATTACCCATTTATCCATTAGCCATTTTTTCGTCCTCATTGTTTATTTATAAAAATGTTGAAAACCTAATTACAAAATCAGGCTGGAAAACTGTCGCAGAAATCTTATCATCATTTTTCTCAAATTTTTTTTCCGAATTTGTCATTATTTGTGGGCTGTCCGTGATTTTGAACTAAAAAAGTTATATTTTTTCCACCGTGTTGCGCGCGTATTTGTTTTCTACTCCCACTTTAGTCTTTTCAGGAAAACTAAAAATGTTTTTTTCCACTTATGGTCTTGACTGTTGAAATTATGGTACATTCTAAATGATAACATAATAATGACAGGAAATAAATATTTTTCATAAGAATGTGATAAATCTTATGTATTTTTCCGGACTCAATTTGGAAAAAATAACTTAATAAAATAAATAATAACACACTTGGGGTTCTAAGGTATCTTAACTGTAATTGAACCTATTTCTAATGAACCTATTTTTTGTTTTGTTTGAACCTATTTCTAATGAACCTATTTTTTGTTTTGTTTTCCTTTAATTTATATTCGTTTTCTCAAATTTAGTGTCTATCTTGTTTATTTATTTATTTATTTAAATTTTTGTTATTAATTAACGGACATGATATACTATTTGAGGTCAAGCCCGGAACCGGCGGTATATCAAGGTTTCACTGTGTTGAGTACTAGGGAAAATGATATCCAGACTATGTATGAGTAGAAAAGATTGTCTATTCATCAGTAATACAGTAATATATAATATATAGTATAAATGTAAATCATCAATTATTAATAAAATTTAATTAATTTTTGACTATTCGTTTTCTCAAATTTAGTGTCTATCTTGTTTATTTATTTATTTATTTTAATTTTTGTTATTAATTAACGGACATGATATACTATTTGAGGCCAAGCCCGGAACCGGCGGTATATCAAGGTTTCACTGTGTTGAGTACTAGGGAAAATGATATCCAGACTATGTATGAGTAGAAAAGATTGTCTATTCATCAGTTTACTTTAATTTTTGACTATTCGTTTTCTCAAATTTCCTCATGATTAACTTTGATTTATTTGACAATAATGGAAACATTTGCTGCTATTTTATTTCATCTTACCAAATTTTTACAATACGATGTGTTCATTTTACAACAACACATAGGGGGGGGGGGCGAAAGGGCACCCCTGTGAGTAATTAAATAAATAATATTGATGAAAACCTCACCCTTTCCAGCTTTTCTTGAGTGGGGGGGAGTGCAAAAAGACCCTGAGGACTGTTTAGAGAAATAACGTTTAAAAACTGCTGCACCATTTCTAACTTCTCTGGGGGTGGGGGTATCGCTCACAACGGAATCTTTAGGCACGTTTTTCGTTTTGTTTAAATTGATACTCTCCTCAATCAAAGGGGCGTACCAGATGTTTTCTGAGAAAAATCAAGAAACGCAAATTTGACCCATTTTCAAGAGAATTGCATTTTAAATATTGGGAACCGATGGTCCTCGAGCCGGTGTAAAATCATTTCGAAGTGTCGGTAGCTCCCTGGTAAATCACTTGAATGATAGCCCCAAGGTTTCGAGTTCAATTATCGCTATTCATACTGTTTAAAAAATATATTCATGAATCATGCTTCAATAGTTTGTAGTATTTATATATCCGCGACAATTAATTAATTAAATTAATCCGCGACAGTTGGTCCGCGCAACAATTGATCTATTGACAATTGATCCGTGAGACAATAAATTTAATAATTCACACAACAACCGATAAACGTACTGGTAATGAGTATTTTGATTGTACTTTTTTTTTTAAGCATGATACATGTCTGAGTTCCATCTGCTCGTTATTATTTATATATTTTATGAAAAAGGATTCTCTTTAAATGAACTTATGAGGATTGTGGCATGTTTTTATTTTAAAAAGTTTGGACCATTTCCTCATAACAATCATTGTTACCAATGTCGAAGTATTACATACAACTTAAGTGGAATATTCCCCGTCCCCTTTCCAGATTCCATGCGGATCAATTGTCTACGGGCTAGTTGTCGTGCAGCCATATTGTTAAATGAAAGTAGGAACAAAGTGTTTCAAATTAAAATTTCAATAATAAATACGAAACAACGGTGGATGCAGTCACTCATTTCATAGTTTTCATAAATATATTTTGATCAGCTTTTGGTTGAAAACATAAATACTAAAAAATATTGAAGAATAATGAATTTGAATAAAATGCACAATTGGGAAAACGACTAATAATAAAAATATGAAGAACAGAGTTTTTATTGAAAACAAAGCATGAATTAAATGGTATAATTAAATTAAGTTTTATTTAAAAATGGAATAGAAAGCATTTTGATAAATAAAACAATGCATGAAAAGATTACGGATAGCGAGAATCGAACGCGCAACCTTGGGGCTATTATTCAAGTGCTCTTTTAGAGAGCTATCGACGCTTCGACATAACTTTACAACGGCTCAATGACAATTTGTTCGCAATACAATACATCTGATACGTACCTATCGTTAAGGTAAGTATCAATTTAAATAAAACAAATATGTACTCAAAGGTGCCCTGTCAGTGAATGGTCACAGAAATAATGTTAGTGATACCCCTTACACTTTCCATCGTGTCATGGTGTGAAGGGAAGGCTCCACTCTGACTGATAATAAATAAGCATTTGCCGAGATTGTCATGGAAAGCTACTAATGAACCCCCCCCCCCCCTTCTAAGCGGAGGCGTTACAACCGTGCTGAAAGCTGAATGACACCTGAGGGAGGTGTCTTAAACGGTGACTCTGGTATAACAAACGATCTTTTCGATGATCCAACTTTATCTTTGCATGTGGGGTTCTACAAGGATAGCTGAACTTTTTTCCGTAATTACTCTTAGAAGCAAGAATGACAAAAATAAAGAAATTTAAGTGCGGTTCAAAACAATCGAACGCGCAGAGAAGAAGAATGTCAGGCAGTCATTGAAGCACTTTATTTATTTTCTTGTACCCTTGACACATTTCTTGATCACCTCAAGATTCACTACAAAATTCGTCAATATTATGTTACTATTTTGGGTTTTCAAATTTGTAATTTCTGATTAAATTAGTCTAATTTTGAAATAAATTTTAAAAATAGATGTTAGAGAATAGTGCCAAATCCGACTTTTACCACCAACTAATGCTAGATGGTAAAATTTTTTCAATAACAGGAAATAGATATATTTTCATGCTATTTCATAAGTCTCAAGTATTTTTCCGGTTTTAATTTGAAAATAGGGTTGTGAAGTATACTGTAAACTTAATATAACGGAACTTGACACACGGACTTCCTAGAATTGCAGTCGGCCGCTGGTCATGATGAAGTAGTCCAAGGCCATGCCCGTGACTGGCGTTATATCAAGGTCCCAGTCGGCTGATTAATTAAACAAATAAGATTAAGACTAGTATATATGAGTGAAAATTTAGACTACTCATCTGTCCACTTAATTTTTTCAACTATTTATCCTCTTAAATTCCTGCATAAAGAAGTTTGATTTATTTGACGACAATATGGAGCCTGACTGCTATTCTCTGTTTATTCTTATCAGTTATACATAACTGTGTTGGTAAGTGTAATATAATTCATGTAAAGTGAAAATTTGAAATCATTTAAAATAAAATCCATCGTTTTTTCTCAACACAAAGTGCCTCAATAGAAATAATCTGATAAGGGCGCGTTGAGACAAATACGCTAGAAGCCATCATGAATTTTTTTTTGACAAACAGGAATTGGAGAAGTATGTAAATCAGAGTTCCGTAGTAAGTTGTAACAAGGAACTAATTCACTGAACAGTTACGTGTTTTGTAACTTTTAGGGTAACTTTAATTTTTGTTACTTTGTAGTTTCTTTTTTTTTAACATTTTTTATTATGAGAAGTTTTTGGGTCAGTTATGTGTGGAAAATTTATTACATTTTTCGTTTAGAATTAATCTATTTTAGTTAAAAATTTAACTAATTGATTGAAAATTCTCAAATTTTGTGAAAAGGTTGAACTATTTTGTTAAATTGTAACTTTTCTTTTGATAATTTATAGAAATATCAACTATTAATTACTTTTCAACAACGAAGAATGAAATAGAAATAATAAAAATAAAATAATGTAATGTAAAATAAAGTAACATAATACATAAATTTAATTATTAACCATTTAACCAGATTAAATATTATATTTTACATTGAAAATGTATTCATTTTTTTTAAATTCGACTATTTCATATGATCTAGAAAGTAACTTTCTAATAAAAATTCAAATCCTTGGATTGAAAACGCAACTATTTTTTAGAATATTTTGTCTCTTTACCTAAAATATGTAACAATTTAGTGAACTTTTTTTCTATCTTGTTTCAGAATTCGACTTATTTGTTTAAAAATTAAAATTTTCAATGAAAAAATCTAATTTTATATTGTTTGAAAATTTAACCATATTATTTAGTTAAAACTACAATTTGACTTTGATGTAAGATTTGACTCATCGATTTTAAAATACAACTTTTGAAAATTTGGTAAAAAAAATTCAGCGAGGTATATTGTTAAAGATTCTTCTTTTTTTAGAATATTCCACAATTCAGTGGGAATTTTTTTCTTAGTTCAAAAGTTGGCTCTTCATTGCAGAATTGATCTCTTTTGGTAACAAAATATAATTTTAAATTCGTTTTTTTTTTCTTGTATGAATTAGAATTAACTAAGTTGTTTGGTTAAAATCTCGTAATTATAGTTTAAAATTTATCCCGTGGTTGAAAATCTTACTATTTTGTTTCAAATGCGTCTTTTTGTCATGGAGGGGTGAATAACACAATTTTCTTTGAAATTTTTTTTTTTACATTTTTCACTAAGTTTTAAATTGCAATTCATATAAACGAATTTTATTATTTCACTTAAAAATTAAAGATTTTCCAAGTAAAACAATTAAAATACTAACGTTGTAAGTGCTGACCTCTTTGGAATTTTAATGAATCACGGTTTCCTATTTTAAAATATCTATTTTAAAACATTTGATTTATAATTGCTCGTTTTACATGCACAGTCAAATATTGCGTCTAAATAAATAAGCGTTTTTTTTCTAATCAATTAATTTTTTATTTTCATGGCTTGAAAATGGAATATTTTAGACTGAAACTGTATTTGAATAAAATTTGAAATTGAACCATTTGGATGCTTACATTTTTTGAACGCTTGCAGGGTCGTCATGGAAAATTTATAATTTATTTATAATTAAAGTTAATTAACTAAAAACGCATCGTATCAAAAATTATAGAAGAATTTGCAACGATGTATTTTAAACTAAGAATATCATAATTTAAGAAGTAGGCAATTAAACTTAAAACTTAAAACAAGCTTAATGGTAACTTATTTTAAATTTCTACATAAATTTTGAGAAAAAATAAAAGATAGATTATTTTAATGTACAATATGGCATCATGTGATATGAAATCTGTGATATTTCATGTAATTGGATAGATTTTTCTCCTAATTTTTTTAGTGTCTATCTTGTATGCAGCCTTTCAAATTGAACTGAATTGCCTGTAGATTAACACATATTATATTATCAATATGTTA
>NC_046657.1:23488986-23541972 GCF_010883055.1 Belonocnema kinseyi | reverse complement strand
TTTCGGTCATTAAAATCGGTTCAGTAGGATCCGCGAAAAATTACTTTTCTGATTTTACTTTCCCCTTCCATAACTCCCCTAAAAATTAAATTTGTAGGCCGTCCTTTGATGGAATGTGAGTTCACACGAATTCCCATCTATAGTGGCAATATGATATTTATATGTGTGGCGTCAGGTTTTGCGTGTTTACCCTTCTAGGCCCTTCAAGAATTTTAATTTCTAAAAATGAACAGTTTTAAATTGTAACTCTTCAAATTTGTAGGTCTGGGAAATTTAAATCATTAACATTGAAGATTATATGATTATTATAATGCTTACATTAAAAAATAATTGTATTTTAATTTTAATCATAAACAAATCTCTTTTTTTATGTTTAACCTTAGGAATTTTTTAACTTCCCAAATTTGTAATTTATTACAGTACTTTATATTTTCAAAAGCATGAAAATTAAACAATTTATATTCAAACATTTGTGAACCTCAAGAGTTTTCAATTGTAGAACCTTAAAATTCAGTGATTTGAAATTTCGAATGGTAGAAGTTAAAGAATTTAAATGTAAATTTAAAAAATGCAAATCACCTCGATTTCTTTAAAATTTAACGGGGTTGGGACAAGCCTACATACGGCAAGTCTTCCCTGGCATCACGTCCCACAAGCTAAAGGCTTCTACGGACATCGCTTCCCCGAGTCACATGATTGTCCTGGACATCACATTCCCCAACTCTGAGGCTAATCAGGGCATCACATCTCCAGTATATTAGAACGTACCCGAAGCAGGCATCATTTCCCCATTGAAATATTAAATTCGTCAGACTATGGCAAAAATGGGCATGTCTTCCCCGAGCATCACTTCCCGAGGGAAATATTAAAATCGTCAGACTGTGGCAAAAATGGGCATGTCTTCCCCGGGCTTCACTTCCTCAGTGAAATATTAAAATTGTCAGACTGTGACAAAAATGGGCATGTCTTCCCTGGGCATCAC
Organism: Belonocnema kinseyi; assembly: GCF_010883055.1. NCBI lineage: Eukaryota > Metazoa > Arthropoda > Insecta > Hymenoptera > Cynipidae > Belonocnema > Belonocnema kinseyi. Next base: position 23,540,990 of record NC_046657.1, on the reverse strand, counting down.
TGGCCCAGTGAAATTTAGAAATATAGAGACTATGGGCAAAATGAGAATGTCTTCCCCGGGAATCACTTCCCCAGTGAAATTTATAAGTATAGAAACTATGGCAAAATAGGCATGTCTTCCCCAGGCATCACTTGGCTAGTAAAAGATTAAAATCGTCAGACTGTGGCGAAAATGGGTATGTCTTTCCCGGGCATCGTTTCCTTTTTGAAATATTAAAATCGTCAGACTATGGAAAAAATGGACATGTCTTCCCCGGGCATCACTTTCCCAGTGAATCACTATGTCTGTCACCCGAGGGTTTGAAAAAACTGGAACGGGGCGCGGCGGTGCTATTGGCGAGGTCAGTCACCCGAAGGTGAAAAAAAACTGGAAGTAATGCCCGGGGAGGACATGCCCATTTTTGCCACAGTCTCTATATTTCCAAATTTCACTGGGGAATTGATGCCCGGGGAAGACATGTCCATTTTTGCCATAGTCCCTATACTCGTATTTCTAAATTTCACTGGGGAAGTGATGCGCGGGGAAGACATACCCATTTTTGCCATAGTCTCTAGATTTCAGTACTTCACTGGGGAAGTGATGCCCAGGGAGGAGCTGCTCATTTTTGCCACAGTCTCTATATTTCCAAATTTCACTGGGGAATTGGTGCCGGGGGAAGACATGCCCATTTTTGCCATAGTCTCTAGATTTCAATATTTCACTAGGGAAGTGATGTCCGGGGAAGACATGCCCAATATAACCCCTGTTTCGGTTACGCATGATTTAACTGGGGAAGTGAAGTCTAGGAAAGACATGCCCATTTATGCCATACTTTCTCTGAGGAACTGATGCCCGAGGAAGGCACTTTCTTGGGGAAAATGATGCCCCGGGAGGCTATTTATTTGAAAAAATACACGGGGGAAGACTTTCCATAGGTACGCTTGTCACACTCTCAATTTAACTGCGACAAAAATGTATCTTATTCCGTTCCTTTGAAGTTTAAATCTAAAACATTGAATAATTTTTATTTTCATAATTTCGAAATTCACGAATCTTAAATTATAACTTCATGGTTGTATAACAATTCATTGCAGGTCTTCAAATTTTTAAGAGATTTCAATTTTGGTGGAATAAAATTAAAAATGTAAATTATGATTTACATTGAAACTTACTTAAATTTAGAAGCTATAGAATTGAAAACTTGATTTTCAATTTTCAATTTTTAAATCACAAATCGCTGAATAATATTCACGCTATTTTTCAATATTTGATTTTTACATATACATTTATAGTTCTCTACAATGAGAAAATATTTTGAAACGCTAACGTCGGAATCAAATGAATATAGAAAATAGTCATTTATCCCATATTTTTCGAGATTTATCTGCCTTGCATACATTTTCAGATATAATATTTTTTATTTTATCACAGGCGCATGGCACTTCTTTCAAGTTACTTTTTGTTTTGAAAATCTCTTCTGAAATGGTCAAATTTTGGATAATCATGCTTACATAATTTTTTCAGCACCAGAATGGATGGGAAATAATTGGTTGCGAAAAAAGTCAAAGCAGCCAGTGCCTTGCGCGATCCATGTCGAAACGACCGAATTAAGAGTTGAGGTTCAACACTACAGAGTTTTTACTGCTCCAAACGTAGAACCGGATGTTTACACCTTGAATTTCGGCGAAAAACCTCTTATAGTAACAGACTTAAAAAATATCAAAATTATTGGAATCGTCCATAATCATAATCCAATAGCAGATGTTGCTCGATTCGCGATTCTCCAGGGCACGAAGTATGTATCAGTTGAAATACCAATAGTAAACAACGAGGCCAAGTTAAAGAATGCAAAGAAAGTAAAAGATGACAAGAAACCGACTGCACAGCTCAATGGGGCGCCGTGGTCATTACACTCGCGTCAAGCCATAATATGGTCCCCAAACGCTTATTGTGAAACTGGCGAAACAAGTTCCCAACAACAACTTGCACCCAATCAGTCACCAACTCACTAATAATGGAAATGAATTGTGCTTACTGGAAACTTTCCTTTTCTCACTTCGTTTTCCATCATGAATCTTGTAATTGTTGTACATCTTCTCTTCCCCAATTCGTTTTAAATACTCTAATTCCCTTGCTTCATTATTATCTCTTATAATATTTATTATGTGTTGTATAATTAAAGGAATTTTGGTTTAAATCATTTTAATTTCAATACCAGTTATATAGAATCTTCTATTCTATTTATTTATCTATTATTAAGCAAAGTGTAAGGTATGAAAATGTAGCATAAGTCAGTCTGGAAACGATATCCGACGGTCGGAAAATTTTCTTTCATTCTCCGAGCTAAACAAATGTTTTATCATTATTTCTTTCAAAAACACTTGCGCTCCAAAAATACGAGAAGCTCGAAGATCGGAATCTCCAAAGCTACGGGCGTAAAAGGGGCTCCCACTCATGCGACGTTTAGATTTCGGGGGTAAAGCGTGTGAACACACACATGCCTACTACCCGCTGCGCACCTCGAATTCAATGCAGCGCGCACTTGCGCGCGTCTAACTCTCCGAAAAGGCGGTGATAGAGGGGGGGGGGGGGAATTCCGCTTGCTCCTTTAGAATCAGGACGCTCGTATCTGTAGAGGGCTCGCATCTTGAGAGATTGTATCTTCGGAATTTGAGTGTATCTGTATCTTGATTACACACTATGGAGATAAACAAAGAATACTGCGAAAAAAAATGTACAAAAAATGTTTCAAGTTTTCTGCTCATTTCTCCCCACTAACCTCCCAGTCACGGATTCTGCACATTTTGTGTATTTCTTTTTGCACAATACAATTCTTCCCTGACCTACTTTTCCAATATGAATCTTATCTCCCACGATACCCTTTGCAAATACTTTGGTTCTCCTTGGTTCATTATTATCATCTACTATTTATTATGTGTTGTATAATCGAAGCAATTTTAGTTTAAATAATTTCAATTTTACGAAAAGCGTGCACCTGTTATGTAGGAGCTACTTCAGTATATATTTATTATATTTTTTATTGTCGATATGTATTACTTTTTTATCGTTAGAGTTTATCGACGATAAGCTTTCTTTATATAAGCCCCAATTTGAGGTGAAGTGTGAGGTTTGAGACTGTAGAATATATTAGTCTGGAAAGAATATTCGACGAGTAAAAATTGTATTCTTATTCTTCGAGTTAAATAAATGGTTTGTTCTGATTAAATCCTGATATGTTATTCAAAATCCTTTCTTTAGCAATAAGAAATTGAAAAAGTATAAGCATTACAGATATGCATACGAAGCTTTTTTCAAAGAAATACATTTCGTTCTTTATCAAATTCTTCAATGTATATTAAAATTTCATGATATGATGCGTTTAAACATCCCGCTCGAAATCGAAGTCCTGATATTCGGTTTTCAAGATAAATTACTCGATGAGCTAAAATCTGAGAAATTTAACTCCAAGAGAGAAATATTGTCCAACATTATAATTGTAAAATTATGTCTCTTTGACTTTCGTCAAAATTTGTTGTCTTTTCTGTAACAGAAAATGTGTGAAGCCCCAGGAGAATGGTAGCGGAAATTTTAAAAAATGTACGAGAAGCGCTAAAAATTTTAAAAATATTTATTCCATAGCAAAAAGTTGATAGGTCAATAAAAATAATTAATGTCTAAATTAAAAGCATCTTGACAATCATGATCTTAATAAGTTTTCAAACAATCATAACAAAAAAAGTCCTCAGGATTGTACAATTTATCTTGGATATGAAACCCTTTTTCTGAAGGGATCTGTGTCACAGTGAAAATCGACAATGCCGAGAAGGCCGTTTTTCCATTACGAGTTCACTCATATTGAAGCTCACCAAGGTCACGATTATTCAGAGGCTTTTAGTTCGGACATTAATAATTTGTATGAAACTAAAAATAAACAAGCTTCTTTCAAGCTAGATTCAGCAATAAATCTCTTTCCAGAGACAAGATAATTATTTTCTACATTTCTAAATTGACTGATGTCAATGATAATCAAATAACAGCCAAAAATAGCTATTTGTAAAATAGGGGAGCATCTAAACCAACTTTAGGCGGAACAAGACAAGCGATTAAATACAGGCGTTGAATGTATAAATTAAGAAACAGTGTAAGACACAGGTTATAGCGTTGCTAGACTATTTCAACAGCAAGCAAGAGGTTTCGCTTTACAACGCCATCTGTAGAGCAGATCTCGATTACAAACCTTTAAATTTGTCCTTATAAAAAGCCTTGATCATCACGGCAAAAACCATAAAGAAATAAGAAATACAACGTCCGATTGACATGAAGACAATATTGAAGCATTCAATATTTGGCTATAAAAGGACTTGACGTTTCCAGAAATGGAAGGATTCATCACAAAGATTCGGGATAGTGTTTTTAGTACAAGAAATGATTCAAATAATAAAATGTTCACTAATTAAGTTTGAAAGAATGAGGTAAACTCTAAGAGTGCGACAATAAACCGAGACTGTCCCTTCTATTTTTATAATTGGAATTTAATTATAAAGCTAGAGGCGAGTATTTACATTGATACGCCGCTAACTCAAAAGTGGACAGCCTGGTAGAGCTGAAGGATGATTTATGAAATCATTCAATTATAAGATAGATTGCGCGCGCGATAAGTCAAGAAGTGGGGATAGCGTAGCATCAATGCACTTTATACATATTGATCCCGGCATCGGTACATACATTTTTGATTGTGGAAAAAAGAAAATAATTTATTTATTTATTAATTTATTATTTATTTAACGGTGGAGACCTTCCTGTGAATTGTGATGCTCTAAATTTTGAATCAACGAAGTGTGAATTACTTTACTTTCTTAAAAATCTTAATAGAGTAGATTATCTGAAATTTAAATAAAAAAAATTGTGCTTTCGCGTAACGACTTTGCACTTAATTTAAATGTTAAAACCTCGTTGCGCGAGTGGAGTTTAGGCGCATTGATAAAAAACTAAAAATATGGAGGAGGATCAGTAAGTTAGTAGTGAAATTTAAAAAAAGAAAATTGTGCTTTCTCGTAACGACCTGCACCTTATGTAAACATGAGAACCTTCTTTTGCGATGTAACGTTAAAAACAAAATTTTTTCAATTATGTAAAATAATCTCAAACAGGTCTTATGAGAGAGATCTAAAACAATTTACTATTACAAATGCATTTTGAAATTTTGTTTTTGCAGCATATCTTTGTAAAATCATCTGTTTTGATTTTCGGAAAACTTTTTTTGTATGTTTTGCGTCAGAGCAAAACAATTAATCACGTAGCTTCTGTCATCATGGTAGAAAAACATTTTCTTACTTCTGAACTAAACAAATTTTTTATCATTATTTCTTTGAAAAACACTTGCGCTCCAAAGATACGAGAAACTCGAAGATCGGAATCTCCAAAGCTACGGGCGTAAAAGGGGCTCCCACTCATGTGACGTTTAGATTTCGGGGGTAAAGCGTGAGAACACACACATGCCTAATACCTGCTGCGCACCTCGAATTAAATGCAGCGCGCACTTGCGCGCGCCTAACTCTCCGAAAGGGCGCTGATAGAGGGGGGCGAATTCCGCTCGCTCCTTTAGAGTCAGGAATAGTAATAATGTTACAACACTTTACTATCGCAAATGCATTTCAAAATTTTTGTTTTTGCATCATGGTACAAAAACTTTTTCTTACTTCCGGACCACAGTGGTTAGCTGTCTCTGCATTTTCGCCGCATGCTTGTGGACCCTATGGATATACACCATTAATTTGTTTGGTAAATAAACTAAGCAGATTAAAAAACATGAAAAATGCATTATTTTAGGAGTCTAGTCAACCTCGATCCTCAAATATTTTACCGATATGTTTCAAAATTTCTGAATTCACTGACATGTAGAGAAGATTCGTACATGGAAAACACACTGAGAAGGTAGCAGCTTCTCCCTTAATCTGAATATTTGAAGGGTGGATTTCCTGAAGGAAACAAATATAATTGGATCGTATAGTCTCCTCTTTCAATTTGGTCCCCTTAATTAATTATTCTAGTGGCCGAAAAATGCACTAAAAAGTATGAAATAGTAGTTTTCTACACTGACAAAAATGTGTCGTTAGGCCCACTATCAACTAATGGAATTGTTGTGTCAACTAATAAAATAGTAGTGTTAAGTAATACAATAGCAGTACCATATCTTACTTATTAGTTGATTCAGCTAACCATTTTTTTCAGTGTATCATATTCATACTGAGGACATTATTATTTTTTTTAATTTCTTCAAAATGAATCATTTTTAACTCATCAGATTGTATCTAGTACATTTTTGTTTCACTGAGTCATTATATTTATTTTTGGTTGATTTCTTTAATTTCCGGGTTTATTAGTCATTTATTAATCATTTTCACTTATTAATGAAAAAATTAACAGATTTAGAAAAGGAAGATAGAGAATTAAAACTCTGATTTTTGATTTTTAATATCATCAAAATTAGAATATTTATTCATACATTTTTACAATAACAAAGTTTTCAATTGCAAATCTTAAAAACTGCAGAGTTTTATATCTTAAATCGTTATAATTAGAAAATGTGCAGTTGTAAGTCTTCAACATTAAATTATTTTGACCAAAGGTTACAAATTACATACCTTTAAAATAAAAAAGATTGAAAATTAAATAATTTGCAATTCTTTACTCTAAAATTTTAAGAATTTTCAAATGTAACTTTTAAAAATTGTAGAACTTTTAATTTCAAATATTAACTATGAAAGTTTTTTTATTTTAACTTTATATAATCAAAAACTTTGCAAGTTTCAAGTTTGAAAATTCTGCAATACTGATACTTTCCACACGAAATTTCTTCAATTTGGAAGATTTGGAATTGAAAACTTGTCTTTTGATTACTAAAAGCATCCTATTTTTAAAAATTCGGCTGCAAAAATCTTTAAAATTCATGAGTTTTGAGTTGCAATTGTAACAAAATTGAAGATTTTTTAATAGCAGCTTTTCGAAAGTAAAATATCCCGAAAATATTTCACATTATATACCTTTAAGATATAAATATTGAAATTTTAGAATAAACCTTGAAATTCAAAAATTTTGGATGTATTCCTTTGAAAATCGAAGATTTTCAATTCTGGTAATTTAATTTGAGAAAAAAGAGCCACTTAAGATGAGTAGGAAATAATTGATTATATTAATTAAAATATTTACTAATTTTATGCTCAGAAACGAATAAGAATATTTTGTTTCGAAATATAATTTTCAAAATTTTCACCTTAACACTGCAAGACATTAAAAAAGAGCTAGTGGTAGTTTTTGTGGATTTTCTTTGTTTTTTAAAGCATTAAGGCTTGAATTGCATAGAAGAGAATTGGATATTTGAAATGAGATAGCATATACATTTTTTGGTTGACCAGTCTATTTCGTCATATTAAAAGACCTAACTATATAAATTCATATTATCAATAAAAATATTTCAAAGCAAGCCGGTTTATACCTGCATAGCGCTAATTCCGTTGAAATATTTTTTACCCTCCATAATTGACTTTGAAGTTTAAAAAATCAGAAAAAGGTCGACCTTTTTTCTATTTTCTTAGATTCACAGTAAATTTCTTGACTATTTGACCATATAATGTATGATATACACCAATGGATATATATTTTTAATAGGATGCCACAATGAAATATAGGAAGTGTTGACATTAAAATGATTTTTATTGACTTTGAATCACAATAACATATTTAAAAGTGTTATATTGCTCATTATTTGGCAATAAACTTAATTTTCGGTATATCAATTCTTTATTGAATTTAGATTTGGATTAAAAGCACTGAATTTAAACGGAAGGGAGAATCCCACCGCTGCCACCAACTCAGCTGTCACGCCCCACAGTGGGATGGAATGAAAAAAAGAGGCTAGTATAAGCGAAATAACTAAACAAATAATCTACACTAAGGATCCTTCCTTTACAAAAATTTTTCATCTGATATTTTAAAATTATTTTATAAACAAATTATATCAACAAATGTCTGGCGTGGACATTTAAAGACCGAAAGAAATTTTTTTCTCTTAATTTTCCGCGAATAATTTTGTCAGTGATATTCAAAGATGGAAAACTTTCATCCGATACTTTTTATTAATTTTATAAAGAAATATTGTATAAACCAATGCTCATTGTGGAAATTTAAAAGCAAAGAAATCGCTTTTTCTCATAGTTTTCCTCAAATTATGTCGCCAATGATTTTTATTGAGGGTAAATTATCGGTTATTTTCAATTAACTTTATAAACAAATTATTTTTAAAAATGTACAACTCGGGCATTTAAAGGTCAAAAAATCTCTTTTTCTCCTAATTTTCTTCGAATGATGTCACCAATTATGTTTATTCGTGATATTTTGTTATTTTATATTTTTTATGAATTTTGTAAACAAATTGTTTCTTTAATACATGTCAAACAAAAGAACTTTTATAAATACATGCAAAACAAAGGAAAAAGTTTTGATCGGGACTAATTAATAGAATCTTAAGAAATTGACGTAGGATTATCATACACAGAAAGTGTATGTTTATTGTTGATGTACACATTTCCACTTCTAACAATTTCGAAAATACTACATTACGAAAGTTAAAACAAACAACAATTACCCCACAACTGCATCACTGGCAACAAACTTTAAGGCTAGTTGCGAAAAAACAAATGTTTTCTGTCTTTAAACATCCACACTAGGTATTTATTTGTATAATTTGTTTACAAAATGAATACAAAATGTTGGATGATAATTGAGCCCTTGGATGCAATAACTCGCTGAGCGCTCGAAAACGCGTAAAAGTATTGTCTGCGCGGTGACATTACGAGTCAAAATCAAAAGTCCGAATTTGGAAAAATGAAAAATACTGTTCGATAGCTTTTTAAAAATAAATGCATGTAATTTTTTATAAAATTAATAAATAATATCGGATTATGAGATATCGAATAATCAAACTAATTCTGATGTAATTTAAGTAATTCGGCTGAGAAATTTAAATAAAATATTCATTGGACCTTTTGTACTTGACAGAAAATATAAATCACGTACAAGAAATTTTTTATTTAATTCAATTACTCGGGAACAAATGTAATTTTGTGCAGTTTACATGTGAAAGCACACTTATTTTAGTTTTGCGTACAAATAATTTGTAAAAAATTTTAAAATACTAATAAGGGATAATTTACCCTCTTGAAATGTTCTTTTGTAAAAATCCCTAAATCATTTCAACTTTATAAATTGATTTTCTTTAAAATAAAATTATTCTTTGAAAAAATTGATTATTTTTACAATCTTTGCAGAGAAGAGATTTAAAAAAAAATACATAACATCGGGGTTCGATAATAATAATAACCAATTGGCTTCAAACAAAAAATTAAATGAGAATCAGACACATCGTGAATAAACTGTTTTTGGAGGGAACTTTGTGAAAAAGGAAAGTATTTGATATTATTGTGTGCTTCAATTTTTTTATGTTCTTTAGGCTCTAACTTATCTCTTGAAATTTTAAAAGTTTTAAATTAAGCGTTCTCTAGGACATAATTTAGGTCTATTAGACCCCCGTTTTTGAAAAATATTTTTTAAATCGACAGAAACTTTAGTAGAATCAGTTAAGATATTTTGGGCTTTCCTATTTCTATAAATATATTAAGAAAAATCTGCCCGCTTCGTGGGTATAATCTCCTTACGCACTCTGCGCGCGGCCCGCTTCACTTGCAAGTTTGAGCGCGCCTACTCGGATATTTATTTTTTCCATTTGGAATGCTTGAAAAAAACTTTACCAAAAAGATCTCTTTTAGATGGCAGTATTTTGATGCGTCTTCATATTCTGAATTGTCTGCTTAATTAAGTATAGTCAAAGATTAAGTTTGTCAAAGCTCTGTAGGCTTTAAAGTGCACATTCTCATCGTGACACTTGCGCTGCGTGCTTGATTTCCGACAGACATTTGTAAACAGGTTTTGTTGAATTTTTTTTCTCGTAACTTTCGTCGTTTTTCCACACATTTTTTAAAATTTTATTTTATTTTTTCGATTTTATTTTTTACGAATAAAACAAAAAGTACGCGTCCTATCAAGAAGTGATTCTTAACGAAATTGTAGATCTTTTTTGGGATGACAATCTTTGGTAATTCATCTTTTTTCGTATCCTACATAGTTTGTCCACAAAATGGAATTTTGTGATGTTAAATTTCCCACAATTCTAATACTTTCTCAATCATAAGTGATGAGAATGTAAAAAATTTGACATGATTCAAAATAGATAATTTAAAAAAGTAGATAAATCAGTTCTTCAAAATTTTACAATGCTTCCACTTATTAATTTTCAAGCCTGTTAAATTTTTCTGTAAACTGTATACTCATGAGTAGAAAAACCTCAAATGTCTGAAATAATTCTCTCGGTGATTCAGTAGATTTCAAAAATGTACCTTGAAAACAGAGGTCTACTAAATCTAATTATTTTCTAGAGAATATTCATTAAAGAACTGTCAGAATTTTTTGAGTTGAGAAAAACCCCGAAGAATGTAAAGAAATTGAAACACAAAATTATTTCAAATCTATGAGGATGATAATATTTTCAAACCCATTTTCATAACACCCGTTCAGAAGGCCTTTATTGTTCCAAATTCAATTTTCAAACACTATTTTTTTCGTGTCACCGGAATGTAACGAAAAAAATTATATGAGTAAACGCAGTAGGGATAGTTTAACTACAAAAATGCTCTAACCTATATATTTTTGCTTGCATTCAAATTTATACGCACTATTTATTCTTAACACATGGAAATACAATTTCTCAGTTTTATGTAATGATAATTTTTTTTAATGTGGTAACTACTAATAAGGGGTAGTTTACCCTCCTTGAATATACTATTGTGAAAAAAATTATATGTTTCATCTTTAGACTTTAGTTTTCGTTAGAATAAAATTAGTTTTGTATATATTTCATAATTTCTACAATTTTTGGTTAGCAAATATTTGAAAAAAATTTCTTTAACTTTAAAAAAAAAATATGGAATATCCTCCACCATAATTTTTTTTCCCACGTCATTTTTTCCCCCAAGCAGAAACCTGAATAGTTTAACTCAGGTGTCTGTCCATACGTTGTACTACCTTCAAGAAGGGGCAATCAGGGGAAATTATAGTTCGGGAAGTAGGAAAAGTAAGGAGTAGAGAGGGGAGGAAAATTAAGGTGTAATGGGCGAGGGGTAGCAGGGAAATTAGAAAATTGAGAGAAGAGGCTGTATAGGAAGTGAAGGGAAGTGAGTGGAGGAGAATTAGGAGCAAGGATAAAAAGTTAGGAGAAATTAGGAGAGAAAAAGTAGGTAGAGAAAGAAAAAATGCAGGAAGAAAAGTAAAGAAAATGAGAGGAAGGTAGGGGTAGTAAGGGTAAGTGTGGAGATAGAGGAAAGTGGGGTAAGTGGAAGAAGAAGTTAAGACAGAGGAAAGTTAGGGGTGAAATTAGAAGAGGGGGCAATTAGGCGAATGTAGGTCGATAAGGAAAGGGGCGGCATGGAGGAGAGATTATAGCGACTTAATTTTAAATATTGGGCAAACATATTTTTACCAAAATTCTTCATATGTGGGGTTTCTTTATTTTAAGTTAATGAGGACATTAACTGGTATTCTGTTTCTTATCTTATTGATTTTTCCTCATGCTACTGGTTAATATGAAATTATGTATAATACTTTAATAATAATTAGATCATTAATAAAAATGTTTGTATTTCCTTTATGAATTTTTGACTCGACTTAAAAAGTTAAATATTAGTTCAATTTCTTTAATTTGATACTGGAAAATTTATAATTTCTTAGTTAAAACAAAAAATTCCACTGTTTATTCGAAACAGTAAAAAGGTCAAGTAGCGTAACTTTGAAATAGGCTATGTCATCTCCTCAAAAATAATGTATATACGTGTTTTCGCCCTAAACCAGAAAAGTAAAAATCATTGAAGCACTTTATTTATTTTCCTTTACTCTTGACACATATCTTCATCACCTCAAGAATCGCTACAAAATTCGCCAATATTATATTACTATTTTATTTTTAAATTTTCAGTTACTGATTTAATTAGTCTTATTTTAAAATATATTTAAAAAATAAATTTCAGATGATGATGCCAAATTGGATTTTCACAATGAAATAAACCTAGAAGGTGCAACTTTTTTAATAACAGCAAATAAACATGTTCTTATGATCATACATAAATCTCAAGTATTTCTCCGGCTTTAATGTGAAAAAGCAATTTGTAAAATACACATAATTATCACACATAATTTATAGGACAAATAATGTTAAGACTGGTATATATGCGAGCCAGCTTTTTTTAATTCATCAGTCTAGATAATTTTTTTTGACTATTTGTCTTCTGAAATTCCTGCATAAGTGAGCTTAATTTATTTTAAGAGAATGGGGAGTCTGACTCTTATTCTCGGCTTCTTCTTAGCAATTATACATAATTCTACCGGTAAGTGTAATTTAATTAATATGAAGTATAAAATTCGAAACCATTGACTATAAAATCTATTTTTTTCTCTCAACGCATATTGCCTCGGTTAAAATAATCCAATGGGGTCAAATTAAGGAAAATGCGCCAGAATTCTTCATAAATTTTTCTTTGTGGTAAACAGGAATTAAAAAGGTCTGTAAATCAGAGTTGGGTAGCAACTGTTTACAAGTAAATGAGTTACTTAAAGGTTACGTTTTTTTCTTTTTAATTTTTGGGTATCTTCAATTTTGGTTACTTTGAAGGTGCTTTTTTATTTCTTATTGAGAGAGGTTTCATTTCACAATAAAATCTGTTTTGGTTGAAATAATTTAAACTATTGTATTTTCGTTGAAAATTGATCTATTTTTTTATAGTTTAACCACATGTTGGCAAATTTACGGGTTTTGGTAGAATGTTTAACTATTGAGTTGAAATGTAACCTTCCTGTTGATAATTTATAACAATATCAACTATTAATTACTATTAAACAATGAAAAATAAAATTAAAATAATAACAATAATAAAATAAAGTAAATTAAAGTAAACTGAAGTAATATAAAGTATAATAAAGTAATATATTTGTCTTCTTGACTAAAATACACAAAAATTCAGTCAATTTTTTTTCTTTCGCTGTTTTAAAATTTAATTTTTCAATTTCACAATAAATCTTCTTTTATAAGAATACCTAATTTTATTTTTTGGTAAAAATTTAACTATTTTATTTAAATTGAAAGTATTTTTTTGTTTACAATTCATATAATCGATTTTCCAGTTTTTTGATGAAATTCAATTATTTAAGTTGTTTGGTTAAAGATTCATTATTTTAGTTAAAAATCTGTCTTTTCGGTTAAAAATCTTACTACTTTGTTTCAAACTCATTTTTTCTGTTTTGGGGGAGGGGTTGGGCGTGGAAATTATAATTATTTTGCTATAAAATTTAATCATCTGGTTGAAAATGAACTGTCTTGTTAAAAATAATATGCTAAGTGTAAAAGTTGAACGATTTGTTTGAAAATTTATGCATTTTGCTAAAAAATTTAATATTTTGATAGAAAGTTAAAAAATTGTTGAGAAGTAAATTTTTGCTGACCATTCGTGCACTTAGCTTTAAAATTAATTTCTCCTGAAAAAAATCAATATTTTTTGGCTGAAAATTCAACTGCTTAGTTACAAATTTTTAATGAAAAATCGTACTTGAACTAATGCATATTTCTTTTTAAAATAAGTTTTCATAAATTATCATTAATTTTTTTTTAATTAAGAATTCACATGATTTTATTCGCTGAACTTGAATTTATCCCAAATTCATTAATTACTAGTAAACTCTTCCGACAAAAAGTTCCTAAATAAATGAAATTATAAAATCTTTCAAATTCAACATTTTTCAGTTTTGACCCTTCAAATTAAAAGATCGGTACATTTTCTAATTTAATTAAATAAAAGGGAGCCACTAAAAATAAAAGAAAATTAAATCGTTGGATTCCTCAAAATATTTACTAATTATTTACTCAAAAGCTACTAATTTCTTTGTTGAAAGAAAATTTTTACAAACTTCAGAGTATTTAAGTTTTAAAGTCTATAGAAAAATTGATTTCTTCCAATTTTACTTATATGTTTCGATAAACCCTACCTTCTTCTTTCGAAATCTTTCGAAAACTCACTCTTTTAGAAAATGTGCATAAAACTAAAATTATTTTATTTGTATGATTTAATTAAAAATAATTTATATATTTTAGTATAAAAACAAACGTAGCGATTATTGATTTCAGGGGGCTAAACTACCCCAGAATAGTTAGTGCGTTTCGGGGTTGTTAAAAATATGAATTTCAAAGGAATAAACCACCCGCTATTGTTGTTTACGTGCAGATTTGCTAACTATACACCATTTTTATATTTTATTTTAACAATAAAAAAATAGTGGTTATGGTATTTTGGGTGTTGGCTGCTCCTACAGGATACATTGCTATGTACCCTCGGGAGTTCGGAACATGTTATTTAATATTTTCTTTCGGTAATAAATTATGCACAATTGGTTTCAAAAAATTTTCATATCAAATAAGGAATTCTGAAAAAAATTTGTGAAGGGTAAATTTCAGGGGTGCCTACCCCCTTTAAAATATTTTTCCACGGATGAAAAATATGAATATCCTTCAATTTTATGTAATCTACAACGCATAGAAGTATCAATGACATCAATTGTTGACACTCTGATCGTTGCGACACATGAGCACAATATGTGTGTGTTCTTTACTCTACTTTCAAAATCTCTTTAAATTAAAAGAAAATATCAGGTAAACGGTTTTTATCGGAATTTATTCGTATTTTCAATAAAGTGTTATTGGATTTAAAAGAATATTTACAATATTATGATTTTTTCTAAAGTAAGTATTTATGTATATTAATTGTAAAGTTAACACATACACTTTTGGCAATTAATAATAGAGTTGTCTTTGTCTATTATGTTAAAAATTACGTGAGAGAAAATTTATCACGCGGCGCGCGAGTACTCCCACTTCAATCTTTTCGGGAAAACAAAAATATTTGTTTCAAGCATGGTCTTGGCTGTTGAAATGAAATTCGGAATGCTAGCATATAATTGACAGGAAATAAATATTTTACACAAGAATGTGATAAATCTAATGTTCTTTTTCGGTTTTAATTTTGGAAAAACAACTTGAAAAAAGCACTGGAAATTTTGAATAACGGCCATGATTTACTTTCTAGACAAGGCTCTTTACATTTGAGGCCAACCCCAGAATCGAATCATGTTTTCACTGTACTGAATATTAAGACAAATAAGATTAAAACTATGCAAAAGTAGAAAACAATATCTATTCATCAGTTTAGTTCAATTTTTTAATTATTCATTGTTTTCAAATTTCATCATCATTAACTTTGTTTTATTTGACAATAATGAAAGAATCTGCTGCCATTCTGTTTGTTCTTACCAATTTTGCACAATACTACTGGTGAATATAATTTTATTATTATAAATTATAAAATTTGTAATTAGACTATTTTAAATTGTTAATCATTAAAATTGAACTATCTCAACCAAAAGTTTCGAATTACATAACTTTTTTAATTGTAACTCATAAAATTTTGAAACATTTAAATGTCCGTCTTTAAAATTAAACAGTTTTAAAATTCGACAATTCACAATAAAAAATTGTGTAATTCTTCTAAATGGTCTTGAATGTCGCAAACGCGATTGCATCCTGTGACATTATTTTATGAATTTCTCTGTTTATTTTCAATATTATTTTTTCGAATTCAAGCTTAAAATATGTTTACATCCTGGCCTTTAGTGGTTCTAAGAAAATTTATAGATTTCATTTAAGCTTGCGAGTTTGTTAAGTAAAATTTTATTTCACCATTTTTCTTTTTCACAAAAATGTAATCTTTAGTTTTAATATTATTTTCTGCTATTAAAAAAGGCGTTCTTAAAAAAATATCATTAATAAACTCATACCTTATTTTTAGATGAACAACTTTTGTCTCTCAATTTTTTTCGTAGCTTGTATCCTTTTCCAAAAGTTTAATAGTTTTATTATTTAGGTTATTTTTTTGATCAAAGAAAAAACAACGCGTCCTATCAAACAATGACTGATAAAAAATTTACATACCTGGGAAAGGCAGAGAAGCACCCCTATAAGTAATAAGATAAATAATATTGGTAAAACCCTCACATCTTTCTAACTTCTATTCAGGGGGTAGGAAAAAAAATGGTATGACTTCTAACAGAAATAATGTTCGTAAAATCGCTACACCATTTCTGACTTCTCTGGGAAGAAATAATAATTTTCGTCAGACCCCTAATCCTTTTCTTTGTGTCGCGGGGAGAAGTTCGCTTAAGATCCCTAATCCCTCTGACGCTCCTGGAACTTATCACAGAAATTCTGTTGAGCGAAACCCTACTACTTTACATCGCGAAAGGTGGATAGAATAGAAAATTGATATTTTAATGTTTGTAAAGTTTTTTTAATTAAGATAAAGCTACCGGAAGCATTCTCAGGTTGCAGACAGAGGATTATTAAGCATTCGCGGAGATTATCCTGGAAATTTCCTAAAGAAATACCTCCCTCGCCTCTTAATCAAAGGCGTAACAACCATGCTAAGAGCAGAATAAATCCTGGGGAAGTTGTCCGTAATATTGCACTTGAATTTCTATTTTTCGTCCAGAAAGTAAGTCACCTATCTAACATATATTGAAGTAAAAAGAGTCAGATAAGTTACATTGCGTTCAGCAAAATCAAATCAAGAACGAATACTGTTCGAATTTGTCGATTCCCAGGGTGGCCGACTGGGGCTATCTACTTCCGCTTACCTACTAATGAATAACTTGGCCGACCATCATTAGCGGCCGCCTGAATCTGCCAATCACGCTCGAGTGGAAAAGGCTGTCATGTCACCAAGTTAAATCTTATTCGGGCTTCATACAAGACTGCTCTATGGAAAGATTGGTGGGGAAAACCGGATAATCCACGAAACAACGAAAGGCTTAGCTTCCGTTTGAGCCTTTTTTGTATACTTTGCTAAGAGAGAAATTATGCCGAATTGAATTCTTGTGCCATGTCTATTTTGATTCATGAAATTTACCTCATTTATTCTTGAGTCGATGGCAATATTCTGCTGGTTGTTTTAAAATGTATCTACTAAACAATTTCATTTGCTGTAATTTCGAGTAAAGGCGGAATCTCTCGGCGTTAAAACGAACTTATAATGATCTAAAGATCGATTTAAAATTCCTTGCAGACAGCGACGAGGTTTTGGTTTCGTTATTTCCCTCAAATAAAGTGACGCTCCACTTTTAATAAAGCCTCACTTTTGTACCTTGAATTAATCCTTTCTAACCCCCTTTTTGAGATGACATTTATTTCAATGTGACATGTCCTAAACAGTGACTCTGGCATACCGGGTGACGTCTTTGATTGTGCAGTCTTATCTTTGCATGTGGGGCTCTTGAAAAATAAACGAACTTTTTTCCTTAGCTGCTCGTAGAAGCAACAATGACGACACTAAAACAGCTGTACGTGTGGTTCAAAACAATAAAACGCGCAGGGCTTCCGACAATGAATCGAAAAACAATGCTGACTACCCTAAAGACAGAGGAGAAAATTAAAAGGGAGTGTGTGGTACAGTCTTGCTGGGTCAAATTTCGTCGCGAAAATTCTCAAGTCACTGAGTGAGGTGAAGATGATTTTGGCAGGATCGGCAAGAAATAACAAGATGAATAGTGTGATTTTACGTTACTGATAGTTTGAGTCCAGTCATTTTGCATGCATGATAAAGTTGGACATTTCGCAAAGGATTTTGTCATGCATTTCCCCTTTTCTTCTTATGATGGCATGAGAATCTGACCATTCTCTTTCCAATTCAGTTGCTTCAATATCGTTGTGCAAGGAAATAGAATCACTGGGTTCGAAGATAAGGTTAGTGTGTGTGATTATAGCGTCTTGTTGGCATTCAAGGCGATCTTACATCTTTCTTATTGGAGATGGTCCTTCTCAAACGGTTTAATATCTGTGCTTTCATTAAGGGCTATATTAATGAATAAGCATACTAAGCTTCAAATTCTGATCCCATTCAGCTTCATTATCTAAAATGTATGTTTCGTCCATTGGTGAAACTATGTTCATGGCAGTTGTTTTGTTTGGCTTCGCCAGGATTGCTGGAATCATATCTTCTACTCTAGAGCGGATCCGGGTCCATTTTTCCTGTTAGCAAATTCTACATTTTTTATGAAACCAATTGGGCATCCTCTTTCATATCCTTTCCAGATGTTTGTCCACGTAGTTTACAGATGCTTTTGTTTCTCCAAAACTAGACTTACTAATTTCTCAGGTCGTCAACACAGCAAAAAATCATGTTTATTAAATTTAGTTTGCAAAAGGTAATTAACATATCTCGAATTCGTATCCTGACCATATTAGGGATTAGGTAAACTTCAACATTTCTCAGCTTTTATTAATTACAAAGTTTTCAACTTAGTGTAAATTAGATTCAATCACCTTTCTTCATCGTATTCCGGCAGTTAAATTTTTCTTTACTACATCCTGTTAAATTCATATTAAAATTTTTTTACTATTTATTTCTTGTTTAAATATAACTCTTGACTCAAATAAGTAATAAAAGTTTCGTTTTTTGAAAATTTTCAAACAAACTTCATAGAACTCAAGTATGCTTGATATTTTTGCTACTTAACCAACATTGCTTGCACAATTTTTTATCTGTTCAAACACGAACAATTAACATAATTAATAATTATTTAAATAAATTTTCCTCTGTGGAATGTTACTCTTGAGTCGAGTAAGGAAGTAAACTGAATTCTTTTGTAAATTATTCAACTTTCATTAGCGTTTCTTATGGTAATGCGTTTAATTACTCACCAATCATTTTTTAAAGAATTTTTGTTGGTTTTAAAACTTTTTTTGACAAAATTTGCAATTTCGTACAGGTAAGTAGTGAAATGTGTCAAGATTGGAAAAACTAAAAAAACTAATACAAAATTATTTCCAAAATTTTAAATTCAAGTAATTTATCTCGTTGAGAGGCTACCGATAATTTGAGAATGAATGTGAAAAAAGTTTTAGTCAAGCAAATTTTATGCAGGCATTTTTTTATCTGCAGTTCTAAATTATTTGTCATTTTAAGAAGCCTATGTAATTTCCACTTGTTTCCACATTTCAGTCTATTATTTGCAAAAATAGGGGATTTCCCCATCTTAATCTTATACTTAAATTAAGGAGGTAGGTGGAAATCTTTAAAGTTATTGTTAAATAAGGAATACTTATTTTCTTATTCTGGAAACATCGAGATAAGAACCATTTTACTAAAATAAATTTAAACTTTCGTTTTTTGTAGACCATGCTAATAAATATATACATTAAATCCCGGAAAATCTGTTTATCAGAAGTTAGATAAAAATTTTGCAAACAGTTGAGAACTGCAATAATTCGACGTTGAATAATATTTATCGGCAGGCGGATATAAATTATCTGATGTCAGATAATTGTAGTTATCAATGATTTGCTGTATTTTTATTTCACTTCAGATAAACAATATCCCTAGGATTTACTCTGTACGTATACTTACAATTTTCAATAATTAACTTCATTAATTTCATTAATTTCATTAATTTGTACCATGCGGTGAACACTAGCCTAGCAAGGGAGTTGTTCATCTCCGGAGAGTCGTGGGACCGGTACCTCTAGAGAAAAAGGTTTTCTCTAAGTACTTAAGGCTGTTGCTCTTGGTGGTTCGGAACCCACCTTAAACTGTAGGTCCCCCTTCCACCACCAAGTAAGTGTGTGGAGGGTGTGTAAAGGAATAAAGAAGGTGTAAGAAAAATGTAAACCCTTAGGGGACACTTTAGAAGCTTCCACTGTGATTTCATTAATTTGTACCTTGCTCTAAGTAAAAAGTGTCAAAAATTCTAAATATTTTTTTTATAATAATAATTTTCTATCATTATTTAAATATAATATTATTCAAAATAAATATAAATTACTTAAGAAATTATTTCAGTCTGAATAGATTAATTATTGCTCCGTTCTAACTGAAAAGTTGAAAAAAAGCTTAAACACTTGTAAGTGTGAAGTAAGGAGAGATTCAGGGAGTAGTTGAAGAAATGCTTGGAAATGAGGGTTACTAGGGTGGCGAATCGGGTAGTTCAAAAATACATAGCAAATTTTTTGCATGTAAGAGTGCAATTACCCCCCCCCCCTCCCCCCATTGTATTTCAAATTCGAAAAAAAATTTCCTTCTTTTTTATTTTTTTTTTTTTTTCTCATGTGCCGGTTTTGACTTGAAGTTTTCCATGTAAAATGCATGGGGAAAAATAACTTTTTTGAGTTTAAGAATCATTTTTTTGGGTTTACAAATATGTGACGGAAAAGTATGGGAGTCTGTAAAGAATTATCCAATAAAAACTTTTATGTATCAGACATATAGGTTTGACACACATTATTTAAACAAATGGTATTTCTTTAAATAATTTTGTTTTGAAAATTCGTTTTCTATCCTAAAAAATATTACTATTAGTCTAGTGGCAAATTACTTAACATTGGTTAATGAATCTTTATTTCATTAAACGAAAGGAATTCGTTCAAATAATTTTTTCGATAATTAGTTTATATCCTTCAAAATTATTAATATTGGTCTAGTAGGATATTTATTATCTTTAGTTTATTAATTTTCAATTACTTACAAGAATGGAATTTATTTGAATACATTTTTTATTAAAAATTATTAATATTTCTTTAGTGGTATATTTAATAACATAGTTTGATTTTTTTATGTGCACTTTTTTTATAGAAATTATGATTACAAACAAACTTTTTAAGCAAATTGAATTTGTTTACAAATTAAAAAATATTGAACTAATATTGATAAATATTCCATTAGACCTATATTAATAATTTTGTTTTAAAAACAAAATTTGAAACGAGAATATTTAAACAAATTCCATTTCTTTAAATAATTGAAAACTAATGAAAATAAATCAATATCAATAAAAAAAAATATAAAAAAATAAAAAAAATATTCCACTAGACCAATAGTAATAATTTTTAGGGAATTTTTTTTTTGTAAACATTCAAACAAATTCCATTTGCTTAGACAATGAAAAATTAATGAACCATTGTTATTAAATGTTTCACTAAACTAATAGTAATAATTTTAAGTGGAAAAAAACTTTCAAACAAAATTATTTAAACAAATATCATTTGTAAGAATAATACAAAATTAACAAACCAATGATGAAAAATATTCCACTAGACCAATATCAATAATTTTAAGTTAAAAAATACAAGAATACAGTGCTCAAAAGGTCGGTTCCATGAAGAATTGACATTTTTTGTTTTAAGGGTGTTCTTAAGGTAACAGTGGAGGTATGTTAGGGATGGTAAAACCATGTTTCTTATACATGAAATTCTTCATTGGAAAATTCTCTACAAGCCCCTATACTTTTCCTTCACATTTTTTTAAACCATAAAAATTTATTTCCAAAAATTCAAAAAAGTGATTTTTCCTCATGTATTTTGGGGGGATTTTCTTTTTCGGGATTTTTAAGAAAATGGAAGGGATCGTAGCCCTAAAAACAACGTTCTTGAACCTTTCTAGTGGAGAAGTAAGTGCTGAAGAATTAAGAAGATTGCAAAGTATTTGGGTTTTCTTAATTTCGAGATCATGAGGACAGTAACTGGTATTCTATTTATAATCTTATTCCTATTTCCTAATGCTACAGGTGAATATAATATATATAATACCATAATATTAATTGCATCATTAATTAAAATATATTTATTCCCTGTTCAAAATCATTGATCAAATTAAAAAATTTTAATAATAATGAAATTTCACTAATTCGTCACTGAGTAAGTTCGAATTTCGTAGTTGAAAGAAATTTTCCACAGTTTATTTGAAATAGTAAGAAGGTCATGTAGTGTAACTTTTAACAGAAAAGCAGCAATCATTGCAACACTTTATTTATTTTTCTTTACGCTTGACACATATCTTAATGATAATAAATAAATAATGCACTCTGGCATCATATCAATTTTCCAGTGTACTGATTAATAAGACAAATGATATTAAGTCTAGTACAAATAATTGAAATTTTTTACTGCGCATCAGTCTGGTAAATTGAGTTTTACTATTATTCTTCTTTAATTCCTGCCTGAATAAGTTTGATTTATTTAACGAGGATGGGAAGTCTAACTGCTATTCTCTGTTTCTTATTAGCAGTTATAGATAATTCGGTCGGTAAGTGTAATGTAATTGATATAAAGCATAAAATTCGAAACCATTGCAAATAAAATCCATCTTTTGGGGGCGAATTATGAAAAATACCTTAGAAACCTCCATGAATCTTGCTTTGTGCCAAACAAGAATTGGAGAAGTGTGTAAATTAAAGTTGGGTAGAAAATTTTCAAAAGTATCTAAGTTACATAAAAGTTGCGTTTTTTGTAACTCTTAGGGTAAATTTAATGTTAGTTCCTTATATCTTTTGGTTAAGAATTCAGCTTTTTTAAACTTTTTTTTGGGTTAAATTCAACGGTGACTGATTTCACATTAACGTATTTCGTGGTTGAAATAATATCAACTTTAATATTTTTAATTGAAAATTCTCTATTTTGGTTGAAGGGTTATCTACTTGGTTTCAAATGTAACTTTTTTGTTGAGAATTTATATTCTCGGTTTGAAAATGCAACTGTTTTATAGAAAATGTGTATTCTAGCTTTGAAAATTAAACAGATAGTGGACATTTCCTTTCTTCTTTGGTTCAGGATTCGACTTTTGCTTGAATTTTTATTGATAATTAAAGCATTTTGTTAAACTCTCAACTATTCTACTTTGTTTGAAAAGTATCTTCTTCATAAAAATACATTGTTTCGGTTTAAAAATACAACTGTTTTGTAGAAAATTTGTCTTCTTGGCGTAAAAATGCAACAATTAGGTAAATTTTTTTCTTTCTTGTTTCAAAATTCGACTTTTTTGTTTAAAAAATTAATCTCTTTTGATCAAACAAGTCTCATTTTATTTTAGTTGAGGATTTAACTATTTTGTTAAAAATTCAACTATTTTATTAAGTTATACAATAAACTTTATGCAGAAAATTCGGCTTTTTTAATTTAAAACTTCAAAAATTCAATAATTTTTTTTTCATTTTTGATTCAAAATCAAACAAAACACTGATATTTTTCATTTGTTTTACATAGAAAATATCATAATATAAATGAAAAATATCTTTGTGTTATCCACTAAATATAAACTATATATAGCTTTCCCACCTGGGATGGTAAAAATTCATATTTTATGTTTAAATTCGATTAACTAAATTCTTTATTTGAGCTTCGATATTTTTATTTAAAAAATAACCTCGTTGGTTGAGAATCTTACTGTTTTGTTTTTAATTCGTTTTATTTGTGTGCAAAATGTAAATATTTTAGTAGAAAGTTGAACTATTCAGATAAAAATTAACATTTTTGTTGAAAATTCATAGATCCTGTTTGAAGGTTGAACCATTTGGTTGAAAATTCATGTACTTTGATTGGGATTTGATCTTGTGGAATCTTATTAACTAAATTAAAACATTTAAATTGTAAGTCTTGTCAATTGTAGCACTCTTCATTGTAAACCTTTAATATCGAAAAATTTGAATTTAGATAGCGAATTTAGACCTTAATTTTTGATTTCTAAAATCATCGAAATTTCAGAATGTTTATTCATACATGTTTAAACATAAGAAATTCTCAATTAAAAATTTTTAAACTTTAAAAGTTTTGAATTGCAAATCGGCATGTTTGAAAAAATTGCAATTGTGAATCTACAAAGTTAAACTCTTCAACAAAATTTGTTTTATTTTTTGAGTTTTGACGCTTATTAAAAAAAAATCGTAATTTCAATTTTACTTTCGCGTTTCTATGAATGTTGCCGTCTTCTTTCGAAATATTTCAGAAAATTTTTTAAAAAATCGATTAAAACTAACCCAACGGCACACAGTGAGGAAAAAATGATTTTTCTTCTTCAAACTAACGTACAGCCTGATATTACTGACCCATTTGAACAATAAAAAAATTGAAAACAACTGATAAGATTTCTAAGAAAATTCTCGAGTCTGGTTTTTAAAATTGACTTTTAATTATTTTCATAAAGAAATGAATGAAAATAAAAAATGGTCATTTTTCTATGTGACGTTCGCAGTTCTCGTCAATAATATGAAAATTCTTGTAATCACCTAAGTTTCATAGATTAATAATTATTTAAAATATTCAAAAATTATATACGAAACAAACCAAAATTTTATTAACAAATTATTTGTTGAAAGAATGTTTTTCTTGCGATTTTCCATAATTTTTAATATTTTTAAGTAATACTTCAATTGTAATATTAATATTGCTAATTAGTATTTTTATTTTTTAATACATTATTCGGACATTTGTCGGTAAAAAATTAAGGTTTTTTCAATGTTAGTCCTTTCAGTTGGGAACTTCATGAGAATTTCAGCAAAATTGATACCTAGTTGATAAATTTTTAGATTTTTTAAAACAAATTTAATAAACAAATGCATAGATAAGGCATTTGTCGAAACAAAAATTCGTTTTTTTTTCTGTAAAAAAGCCTTCTTAATTAGAAACTGCGTGATGATTCCAAAAAAATTCATAATTATTGGATAAATTTTATGATTTTTTAAAACGAATTTAACAAACAAATACATCATTCCGGTAGCTGTGGCCGAAAAAATTCGTTTTCTTTTAGTATAGTATTTTTAATTGGGAGCATAATTACAATTTCATTGACACTCACTATGGTTGATAAATTCTATGATGTTTTAAACCAATTTAATAAGCATATGCATTATTTGGTTCCAAATTAAAAAGGCTGACCTCGAAAAAAAACTAATTTTTCCGTCCACAGATTCCCCTATAATGAATATGTGTATTAAAATTGTTTTTAAAAGTCATAAAATTGATCAACAAATTATGAATTCTTTATAAAATCATCATAAAGTTCCTAATTAAAAAAGTTTTTAAACAAATTCTTCTTGGAAAAAAGCCTTATCTATTCATTTGTTTCAAAAATAAACAGACAAATCAACAAATTATGACAACAAAGTTAGCATAAAGGTTCTAATTAAAAAAATGACATGAAAATAAACGAAGTTTTGTGTCAAAAAATGCCGGATTAATGCATTCGTTTATAATATTAACAATAATATTCTCAACAAGAACTTTCTTTGTCATTATGTTGTTTTTATTCAAATTTCTGGCAATGCAATTTGAAAAAAAACGTATAATTATGTACAATTGTAAAAAAACATTATTTCAGCACATAATTTGTTTATAAAAACATTTTTTGTTTATAATATTATATTGGAATATCTTTAACTAAAGTTACCCTATGACACTTAGACGATTTCTACCATTTTTTTGGTCATATTTGTTTATTTACAAAAAAAAATTGAAAGCCTAATTCAAAAAGCAGACTCGACAACTCTCTTAGAAATCGTATAAGCCTTTTTATTCAGTTTATTTTGTCCAGTTCGGTCAATATTAATGGGGTGTACGTTATTTTGAACCAAAACAGTTATTTTTTTCCACTGCGCGACGGCGATTTCTTTGAAAATATGTAAATTAGATTTTTTCAAACCAACTAAACTTATATATTTGCAAAGTTTTAGTTGAATTTGTCCTTTGGTCACAATAAAAAGGTGGTTTTTGCACCAAATGCTAATTAAATCAAGGTTATAGAAGCAGCGTGAAAAATCCAAAAGCCTAGTAAGAGAGCGCGATTTGGAAACATTTTCGACTTTATATAAACAATGTTAAAGCTGTTTTGTGAGGCTATTAAAGATAGAAGGACACTAATTATTTATTTGATTTTACTATTAAATGTATGCCTCAGGCTAAATGTTAAAATATTAATGACAGGAAATAAATATGTATCTTAAGGACATGTGATACTTAGAAAATTGTCGATTTTACCAGTTTTAGGTTCCCCTGGCTTTTTTTCTAGAATAATAAATATTTTGTCTTAAAATTTTGGAAAGTGATAGCGAAAAAGCTAACGGACGTTCCTACAAACTTTTTTTGTGGGTTCATTCAAACAAGTTTCAATTTAGCAAAATGTGCTTAATTTGCATAGCGCTTCGGAATTAGTATCGATTTTTTCAGTGTTAGATTCCCCTGGCTTTTTTCTTAGGATAAGAAATATTTTGTCCTTAAAATCTGGGAAATGATAGCGAACATTCTAACGGACGTCCCCACGCACTTTTTTGTATTTTTTTCAAACAAATTTCGATATTGCTAACAACGTGTGTGTATATTTTGAGGTTATGTGTGTTATAATTCTCCCGAGCGTTACTTCCAAACATAATGCACATACATAAAATTCGTATTTAGCACAATAAATTTTTTTTGTTATCATCCCTCAAAAAAGAGTCCGGGGACCTCTGGTATGATATTTTATAGCATCTCCGAATTCAGTTTTTAAAATTTTTCATTTTTGTGGGAAAAAATCCGGGGGAACTATACCCGATTGACCACACGACAAAGTATCACATGCCCTCATGCCCTTAACACTGTTTTAAATCTCAAGTCTTTTTCTGGCTTGAATGTGAAAAAACAGATTAGGAAAAACACTTTTCTGTATTGATGTGGAGCTGCTGGGATTTCCAGACTGGTTAGCATATTAAAACGTTGCCGGTGGACTGGAATGTCCGATTCTGATTAAGCTGCATCAGTTAACTTAGATTCTGAATTGGAAGAATTCGAATCGTCCTCTTTATAATTTACCTCTTGCCGATCCTGAACTCAACGCACCATTAGCCTCTTTGCAATCATGCTCCCTTCAAGGTTAGCTTCAAACGTCGGTTGAGTTTTGGGAGAGTTATATTCTTCGTTTTCGGGGTCATGTCGTACTTCGTCTTTCAGCAATTCTGGCACTTCGTCTGCAGCAGAGATGCTAGGAAATCGGCGAAAAATAGGACCTCTACACCCCAGTCTCCGCCGTTGCAGAGCTTTCCAACGCCTCCTTCGGCCTCCGCTTTTTCTTGACTTTCTCCTTTGCTACTTGTTTATCGGCCGTTCCGGAAGAACTTATTGGATTTGCATTTAAAGGGAACTTTTGTGCAAAGGAAACGCATCAAGCGTCTAGCAAGCGTCTAGCAAGCGTTTGCATCTGATGTTTTTGAGAATTCGGTTTTGCTTTTACCCAAGTCATATTCATTTGCTTCATCTACGGGGTTTGATGATTTTCGTTCCATGAATAGTAACGCGCTAACTGCAACCTCGGAAGCGTCCGCCATTAATTCAAAGACATTTTCGTAGTCCGGGTATTTTAGAATAGGGCTTGAGCACAAAACATTTCTTAATTCACGAAAACAGGATCTTTGTGGTTAGCCCTAGAAAAATGGTGAGTTCTTTTTACACAAATTAAACAGGGGCCTTGCTATCTTAGAAAAATTCTGTACGAAACGTCGGTAATACTAAGCTACTTCTAGAAACGCCCTAGCCGACTGAACAGTAAGAGGGATAGGAAAATCTCTATTAGTTGTTAATTTTCTAGGATCCGGCCGAATCCCGCCTCGCCCGACAACTTGCCCTAGGTAGACTGCCCCATTTCTGAGTAAGTCGCATTTGTCGGATTGTAGCATGCGATTTTCATCACGCAACCTCGCGAACAATCCGGCGATCGTCTTATCATGTTCTTCGAGGTTTTCAGAAAAGACTATAATGTCAATATACGCCAGGAATTCCGTACCCTGCAGACTGGACAGTACTCGATTCATCAGGCGCTGAAAAGTAGCAGGGGTATTTTTTATCCTCATCCGCATCCTCTTACATTGGAAATTCTTATATCTTGTCAAGAAGACTGTTTTGGATTGGTCCTCGGAAGCAGTTTCAAGTTGATGAAAATCCGAGGCAAGGTCAAAAACAGAAAAGTATTGAGTCTAACCTAGACAATCCAGAATATCGCTTATATTTAGGAGAGAATAAGCCTCCCCTACAGTCTTTTCATTTAACGCGCGGAAATCGATCACCGTTCGCCATCTCTTGTTTCTATATTTATCAGATTTCTTCGGAATGATCAACAAGGGCGAGTTATACGGCGATGTTGATTTAACAATAAGCTCATCATCGATCATTTTGCTGCCCAATTCTTCTGCTATTTTCTCAGTTTTCCGCGCCTGGCAATACGATTTATGCTCAACAGGCTTATTGTTGTGAAAATATGATGTTTTACTATATTAGTAACTGGGAGTTTATCTCCAGGCAGTAGAAACCGGGCGGGTCAAGCAACGGAAGGTACCGTTCGGTCAATTTTATATCTGAGGCTGGTATCAACATGTAATAAAAAAATTAAACGATTTACCTTGCTTTCCTAAGATACGCACGTCCCAGAATTCTCTCTACCGAGATTAGAAATTGCGGTCGCACTACGTGGCAAAGCACCTTTTTCCCGAATATCTCCCGTACTGTAGTACCTAGGGCATAAATTCTGGTTGGAGAGACCCCCATTATTTACGAGATATTTTCAGCAAATATTGAATCAAGCGCAGACATTTTTATAATATTTCCATCGGCACCCGTGTCAATAAAAAGCGGGGAACTTTTCTGACAGAGACCTACGACATCCAGTTCCACTACTGGAGCTTCATTTATGCTACCGCTCACTGTATAGATTTCGAATGTTCGAGGAATCGAATTGTCGATTGACTCTCCGGCGCTGTGGAACCCGTCGATGTGTCTCAATGGTTGGATGGATTCCGCCACAGTTTAAGTCACTTCATGGGGCATAACTCGGTGGCGGAGGATGCCGAGAATTTTAGCCTGATGAAGGTACACAATTATTCTGGGTATAGTGCGAACCTTGATTTGAATGGATAAGCGTTAACTATGTCCTGAATAAAATCGCAAATAGAGATATTTCTTCCATCGTAAACAGGAATGTGCCTGACCGCTTATTGAATTGCCAACGTATCTGCGATTGATTGGGCCATCCGCGTCGGAATATTATCTGAATTAGGGGCTGCAACCTTGTCGAGGGACACGTACGCTTCTTTAGAAACCTAAATAAAGATGCGAGCTATACATTTCCGCGACAATCGACACGCTCATATTTGGCGTGTTATTCTGAACGGGATTATTTTGATGTAGATTATTTAGGTCAGATCGGTCTTCGCCGTCCTTATTTTCGCCGTCCATGATCATTTTCTTTTTTTTTTATTTTATTTTATATTTTATTTTGTAATAGTAATCAATAGTAATTGGTTGCAAATAAAGAAGCTAGTAATTAGATACCTAGTCGCTTTACTATGGGAAGTACTAACGGAGTTCCAGCTGAAATAATCTCACAAAAAATGACCTCACAATTTAGGCATAATTCGACCGTTCCGACGGATTCGATAACGTGTGCCTCGATTTGATGCGTAACTACCGCATACCTCGTAAATAGACTTACTAGCACGCTTTCTAGAATTAAACTTAAAGAAGAATAATGATGAAACGTTACGCGAGAATTGCACCTGAGAAATGATGCAGAATAAATAATCATTTCCGTAATTCGTCTATTAAAATATAAGACCTTGGGCTCGTGGCAGTGGGGAGGCATTTTATGCTCAAATGGTATAATTTCCATCTTTGCGAGTGGCTGCCGAATGCACACGTTCTTTTAAGTTCTTTAATAGTAATTTAAAAATGCGAGTACTCCGCTTCGGTAATTACGATTTTCTTTGAGTTTTCGGAGTTTACCTGGTCTAATCCGTCATCATTTTGACTTGTCAACAACTCAAGTTTCGAACCCGCGATTGCTAGCAATATCCTTTTGTGAACCCTTTTTCCGCCACATACCCTATTTCGGTTGTTAGCGAAAAGCGTAGGTTAAATAAACACCATCTTTTCTAATCGAACAGACATCTACTCGAATTTTATTAATTGCCATATAATTGAAAAAAATAAATAATGACAACAAAATTTCTTGAAAGCTCTCATGCGCGTTTATTTCAGTTTAGTTTGCACTGCACCTTTCTCGATCACTTGATTACGAACAATGGCGTGCTCGATACGTTCCCTAACTTTTCTAACCCAGCGACACTTCCGCTTGGCGTTTTTCATGTCTCAAATTCTTCGACATGGGAATTTTCACAAAAACTCACGATGAAATGGTATCAATAATTGAATAAATAATTATATTGTTAAAAAAATATTTAAGTGTTCTTAATGGACAACAGCTTTTGAAAAAAATTAGGAAACCAATTCCGCCGCTGCCACCAGCTATTTATAACGAACGAGCATTATCAAACAAATATTCTTTATGATACTCTAGTTCATTTCCAAGTAATATGTGATCGATTCCATAGAAAAACTTTTATTTATTGCAGCAAAAATACCTGATATGGATATTTTTTTATAAGAATTACTTTTAAAATTACAAACTATTCATTAACTTCTATTAATTCTACCTGAAAAACTCATTTTTTCTATAAATTGTTTAAATTTAGTGCGAATCAAGTGAAGAATCACCCCTAATCCCACGAAATAATTTTCATTCACTTATTTGCTTATAAAAATTCTAATTTTTTTAACATCCACTTTGCTATTGGATACCTATTTTGGATAGTTGCTTTCAGTTTTCTAGGTATTTTTAATTGAATGACCGCATTTTTTTAAAGCGGTATACTTTAAAAGTCAAATTTCTTTAATTTTTGTTATTAAATAAACAGAAAAAAATTAGACATGACAGTTCGATGCAAAATTTTATAAGCTTTCCTGTAAAAGCTAAACTTAAAATCGGATAATAATTGTATTCACGAAATCAATTTGTCCACGGACGTTTATTTTTTGCCCCACGGCGCAGCGCTTCGAGCCTGATTTTGTTTTCTTAAGCCATGACTGAACCTTTCTCTTACTATTCTTATGGGTAACTATAAAATATATTTTGATCACCAAAATCGGTTGAGTTGTTTTCGCGCGAAATTACTTTTTTGATTTTGCTTTTCTCCTCCATAACTCCCCTAAAAATGAAATTTTTAGGTTATCCCTTGAGGAATGTCAGGTCACACGGATGCCCGCGTCTACAGTGGCATAATGAACTTGATACGTGTGGAAATTTAAATCGTTAACATTGAAAAGATTTTAGTTATTATAATTTTTCTATTGAACATTAAAGGAATTGCAATTTTAACAATTAAAATTTCTCTCATTTATATATTTCACGTATAGTTTCAAACAGCAGTTTTTATTTTAAAAATAATGAAAATTATTATAATTAGATAGTTTAAAATTCACGGATTTTTAATTATAACTTCAAATTTGTAGGACTTTAAATTGTAAATCTTCATTTCAAGAGTTTTTAATTTTGACCATTGAAAATTAAAATTTTTTTCATTGTTATGCTTTAAATTGAAGAGTTTTATTTTTGCTATATATGAACAAACAGCGATGCAGAATGCCTTGTCACGCTACTGCTTCAATCTGCAAATTTAAAACAAGAAATCGCTTAATAATATTAACTTCATTTTTTGATATTTAAATTTCACATATTTATTTAAACGCTACCATCATAATCAAATGAATCGTGAAAATAGTCATTTATCCCATATCTCTATTTGAAATGGTCAAATTTTTGGTAATCACGCTTAAATACTTTTTTTCAGCACCAGAGACGATTCCAAATGTTCAGTCCTCGCCTTGCACGATCCATGTCGAAAGAACCCGCCTAACAGTTGAGGTTCATCAATTCAGAGTTTTTACTGCTCCCAACGTAGCACCTACGCTTTACACGTTGAAATTCGGCGAAAAACCTCTTGTAGTAACTGACATGGAAAAAAAGAAAGTCATTGGAATCGTCCATAATCATAAGCCAAGAGCAGATGTTGCTCGATTCGCGATTCCCAAGGGCACGGGTTATGTATCAGTTGAAATAACGATTAGAAACAACAAGGCCAAGTTGGCAGATGTTATGGAAGTACCTGATGGGGATCCTCCCATTGCACAGCTCCATGGGTCGCCGTGGATAATGTACTCGCGTCAAGCCTTAATAGCCCCTCAATGGTCAAAAAAGCGTAAATATGAAACTGTCGAAGGAAGTTCCCATCCACAAATTGTACCCTATCAGTCACCAACTAACAAATAATGGAAATGAATTGTTCTCACAGGAATATATTTAAAAGATCTTTAAAATTTACCTATATAGCAATCTGACTTTAGCGTATTATTATACCTGTATTTTGATTATACGTTAAGGAGAAAAATAAATGAAAAAAAAACTGCGAAAAAAAGCTTGTAACAAATATTTAAGATTTTTGCTCATTTTTCCTCCACTGAATTCCCGACCACAGATTATGCACTTTCTATTTTTTTTTTTTTTTTTGACAAAACACTTTCCTTTTTTCGCCTCGTTTTCCAATATGAATCTTATAATTTTTGTAAATCTTCTCTACGCCAATTTGTTTTTTAAATACTCTAGTTCTTCTTGCTTAATTATTATCTCTTTTACTATGTATTATGTGTGAGATCTAAAACTGTAGAATAAGTTAGTCTGGAAAGAATATTTGATGATTAAAAGTTTTAATCTTGCTCTTTGATTTAAAAACAAGAAGGTTTTATTCTCATTTAACCCAGAAACACGTGAACTCCAAGCATACGAGAAGCTCGGGAATCGGGAACTCTAAAGACACGAGTGTGCACTCGCGCGCTTAACTCAAATAGGACAAGGATAGAGGGGAAAAAATTCCGCTCGCGACACTCTTATCTGTGGAGGGATAGTATCTTTGGAAGTCGTATCTTTGCAAATAAAGTGCACCTGTATTTTGATTACATGCTATAGAGATAAACAAAAAATATTGCGAAAAGAATTTTGAAACAATATTTTAAGGTTTCGGATCATTTTTCAACACCAAATTCATGGCCACAGATGTTGCACTGTCTGAACACCTTTTCGCCTAATACATTCCTTTCCTCACCTCGTTTTCTAATATGAATCTTGTAGTTCTTGTACATCTGATCTCGCACGCTACCTTTTATGGCGAAGTGTGAGGTTTGAGACTGTAGAATATATCAGTCTGGAAATAATATTCAACGATTAAAAATTATATTTTTCTCCTTGGAGTTTAATAAATGTTTTGTTCTGATTAAATCCTGATACATTATTCCAAATACTTTTTCCTAGAAGTAACAAATTGAAGAAAGCCTAAACATTTAAGATATTTATACGAAGCTTTTCTCAAACAAATACATGTAGTTTTTTATCAAATTCTGCAATGTAATTTAAAATTTCACGAGACTATGCGTTTAAACACCTGGTTCGAGATCGATGTCCTGACACTTGGCTTTAAAGGTGCATTATTGGGCGTGATAAAATCTGAGAAGTTTTATTTAAAGGCAGAAAACAGTGTTTAACATCATACTTGTGAAATTAAGTCTGTTTGATTTTCATCAAAATTTGTCTCTTCCGTGATAGAAAATTTCTGAAACCCCAGGAGAAATGGCACCAGGAATTTCATTTCTTCCATTTTCTGCTCGGCCCTGGATAGAGATTTAAAGGTCAAATCTAACTGAACATAAACTTCTCCATTGATTGGTTCTATCTCAAAAGTTAAACAGTCAATAAAAATGATTGATGTCTAAATTAAAAGCATCTGAATAATCACGATGTTAATGAATTTTTAATTCAGACGCTTTTAATTCGGATATTAATAATTTATATGGGACTAAAAATTAAGAAATCGTTTAAGATAATTCATTTAATATTTTTAGTATCAATAATAACACAGGGCCAAAAGATGAAATTGAGGTGAAGCATCTTTCAGCCTAGTTAACCTCTTTGTTTTTGGGGTCGTTGATCACGATCCCGGTGTCCATATGACCCTGCTACGTCTAGGTCAAGGGCAAATGAAGGTCAAACACTTTAATTTTATGGATGCAATTTTTTACCCCGGATTCTGAAAGAGCGGAAAATTTTGAGTCTGAATACGTCTTGACCTGTTAGTCGAACCGACCTGTAAAGGTCATTTGAAGGTCATATAGAGGTCAAATCCTTCTTTTGATCTCTCATCTGATGTATTAGCTATGAACGGGAATGAGTGAATGTTTACATTCAAGCTTGAGTTTCTACATTCAACCGACTTTAAATTTCAGACCATGGGCTTATCATTTTACGAAATCACATTGTACTCCTGAGAATGACACCAACAGTGTCATTCTCCAGGTCAAACAGAGGCTAAGATTAATTACTTACATAATATGCTATGAGAAGGGACATCGTGAATCGACATTTTTGTGCCTACTCCCAGGGCACCTCCACGTGGTGACGGTGGGCAACGGGTCACCGGCGAAGTCCCTGGGTGAAGGCGGTCAAGCCGTCATGGCAGGCACAAGAAAAAGTAGTCGTACAATACAGGGACTCGGAAACCTAGTATCGGCGATTGGTCAGGGTGAGCAAGCGGGCCTGCAATCGTCGTCATCATACGGCCGCAGCTCTAATTTGGTGGAAAACTTGGCCCTTTTACAGTCTCATGCTACAAGATCATCAAGAACCCCATGTTATCATCGACTAAACAACTTTTGCGTTGTTTGTGGGAGCTAAGTCATCACTGATCAGGGGAGGCAATTTACAGATACATTGAAAGCACATTACAAAAAATGTTTCAATATAGACACCAGTGGAATGGACCATTTTTGGAATCCAAAAATTTTGTGCGTCACTTGCTCCCTGCGAATCACGGAAAATAAGAAAAATATATTTGTTTCTCCTACGATCTGGTGAGAGCCAAAAGATCATGACACTGATTGCTATTTCTGCTTGACCAATACATCTGGGTATAATAGAAAGAATAATTCTACAATATTATATACATCTTTTCAATCTGTGACTCATGAGGTTTTAATCAACATTGAAAAGGTTAAAGTAAACATCAGATATTTACTGACGAAGCCTCTTTTGAAACAGAAACTAGTGATACAGATAGAAGAATGTGATTTGAAGAAGTCGAAGATCAGCAAAATGACGAGCTAAATAAATTGCAAAAATCAGAAGATGGTCAGCCTGGAAATTCTCATAGTATTACTCAAAACAAGCTAAGTGGCTTGGTTCGAGACGCAGGACTATCGAAAGAAATTTCTGAACTCGTAACTTCTAGATTAAAAGAGAAGAATTTTTTAGCTCCAGGTGCTCGAGTGAGATTTTTTCGTGATCGAGATCGCCCATTCCAGAAATTCTTCTCTAAAGCAAAGGGTTTGGTTTATTGCAATGATGTTGAAAGACTGATAAATGAGTATAAAAGTGTTCAATTTTAAAATAACCAGTATTTTATAAGGTCAAAAAAGCGGAAACACAAAGTATCCATGTTTTATTTGTGAATGGCACAGTCTTCCCTGACAACAACATTATGTGAAAAAGGACTGGCCACTCAGGCAAGAATTAACTTCAGGATCTATGAACATACTAACAAAGAGTCTTATTCCTAGTCAAAAAGTCATCCTTCCACCATTACGTATGAAACTCGGCTTATTTAAACATCTTATCAAAGCAATGAGGGTATCGGAGAGCGATGCTTTCATGTTTATATTTGAGAAATTTCCCAACATTTCTGAAATGAAAAGCAATGAAGGTGTTTTTGATGGCTCCCAAATAAGGGATCTGATGAATAATAATGAATTCGAAATGAGAATGATAACGAATGAGAGAGCAGCTTGGAGTAGTTTCAAAGAAATTAAAAAAAAATTCTTGGGAAATAACAAAGACCCTGATTACAAGAATATTGCCGACAGACTGATGGAAAACTGCCGAAAGATGGGATTCCCACATTGATTACTTCCCTGATAATCTGGGGGACTTCAGTGAGGAGCAGGGTGAGAGATTTCACCAAGACTTGAAAGACTTTGAGAGAAGATATGAAGGTATATGGCCAAAAAACTTGAAAATTATTCTAATGACATTTTTGAATTTGATGAAAATTAAAAATGTTATATGCTCTTCAATATTTTGAAAACTTTCAAAAAGAAAGGAACAAAAAAATTTTGTGTATAGGTTAAGAAATATCAATCTAAATTTATACTAGATATAAAATATATGTATTTCGAAACTATTCTTATGAAGTTTCTTAATTAGACAAAAGTGCAAAAAGTTGAATCATTTTCAAAAATATGCCATTTTTGTTTTTCACAGATCCGTAAGTTTAGAACGTTATTTTTAGTAGATTTGAACAAAGATTTACAAATTATCTTAGTAAAGTCTTTCAAATGGACACAAAGTATCGAGCGCGATGGGCAAGTTTCGAAATGAGAATGTAATCGTGAAGTCTGTAGGTGCTTTGAGAAGCTTCTTGAAAAACAAATCGAAACACATTACAGTTACAATTTATGGCTAGAATCCCTCAGAACTTTAAAGCACAGTTTTCGATTTAAGTTATAAAATGTATGATATTTGAAAAAATGTAGTTAAAGTATACGCATTAAACGCACGAAAACGAGCGCAAAAAGCGATAGCGTACCCGCGCGCCCTGGGCGCGCTCAAACTTGGCGTGAAGCGCCGCGCGCGTGACGCGCAAGGAGAATGTGCCCGCGCACCGGGCATATTTTTTCAAATTTATTAGGCCAATTTTTGCACTCGTGGTGTACTTAAACTTTGACGTTTAAAAAGTTGAGGGTCATTTCTGCAGTTTTTCCTTACATTTTCTGTCACAGAAAAGACAGCAAATTTTTTCTTTGCAACATTTTGTACCAACTTGAGGCGGAACAAGACAAGTGATTAAATACCTGGTGGAGTCCATGTAAAGTGATAACAAGAGCTATCTATGGAATGGAATTTGGCTTTCACTAGCCGGTTTTGATAATATTTGTCCTCCGACTTTTTTCATAAGAAGCCATACATTTTTTGATGGAAAATTAATTAAAAATAAGGTTCTACACGGCGAAGCGACCATTATTATGGCACTATGCGCATCGCTTGTATAGCTAAAGAATTAATGAATTAAAAAAAATCTATCTTCTCCAGATACAAGAACAAAAAAAACTTTGTCAGAACAAACGGTGTTGTGCGTAAAATATTTTTATAACCATTATGATAATAGTCGTATAATGCCAGGAAAAAACGATTGCACATCCGTGAAAGTAAATGGAGAAAAAAGACACGTTCAAAAACGATTATTCTACCTGGATCAAGTTGTACCGACAACGTTACGTCTACATTTTCCACCAGAACGCTAAACTTATATTTATTGAAGGAAAAATAAAGCAATTGGCTAAGTCTAATTCTTGACCATTTCTAACCGTCAAGCATTGGATAGCACGGTCGATTTGTAATTTTGCACATATAGCGTGTTATTTTAATGAATTTCCTAACTGTCGCTACGATAAGATCTTTACGTTTTTGTTATAAAGTGCCTATATCTAACATTTTGGTGAAGATATGAAAATTAAACAGTGGTTAAAACAGTAAATAAAATTAATTAACAGCTTAAGAGAAAATGTTAAACATTCTTTTTGATATGATTTTGTTGCTAAACAACAAAGTATGTATATCAATAGCGTAAAGGATAACTAATCAGTGATTCAAGGCCTTTTGCAAGTAAATTTTATTGAACACGAGAAGATTGATTCACAAGATACTTCTCAAGGTAAGCAATGGTCAATCTTCTGAAGGTAAGCAATGGTCAAAAAGGCAAGGGACCGTTCACCCTTTCGTGAAATACTACAAAACACCTGAAGATGAATTTAAACTAGCAAGTTACGCTATAATATCATTTATAAAAGAACATAATACGATATCTGTGCTAATTCGTCAAAGAAAGCTAAAATCTTCTTACGAGGAAAAGTAGGAATTACTGTGAACTTAGTTATTCACAAGTCAGATGGTTTAGCGGCACAGTGCAAAAATCGTAATAACTTTGCTAACTGAACACTCTACGAACAAGATTTCGGATGCAAAACGGATTGGAACTTGACCGTAATTACACAAAGACCATTTCAAAGATAAATTAAAATATATGGATTACGAGTACTCACGTGAGATAAACTCAAATTAATCGATTAAAGATGTATGTTTAACTATCAGCCACCTGCAAAGGTACCACAAGTAAAAGAATATGCAAGTAGTCAGACGACGTAGTAATCAAAAGCGTCTGACTAAATGTGTAAAGCACCGATTTGACAGTACGTGACTATTTAAAGAAGCTTTTTCTATAAAAACCCCAGAAATATACCTGTTAATGGTCTTTACCGTTCAAGCAGTCGTACTGTCAACTCGAGCCACGAAGTACGAACTGCCTTGACTAAGACTTGAATTTATTTAACAATAAATTCATACAAACATCTGGTATGGTTTCGTCGCTGCCCTACAATAGAAAAGGAAGATCCAATCGACAAAATGAATTTTTTTGCCCTTTCAATTGAAGAAAGGTACGTGTAAGTTTATTTTATGTAACTGTTAATTCTGTTCTTATTCTTTTTAACCAATCATATGATAATAATTTAACTATCTCTCACTGATTTAGTAACTAAAACTGACACGGTTTCCATAGGACCGATAGTGACACACGTATCCACAAACAAATAAATTGTCAGATCTTACCAGTCTGACATAATCAGCGCACTGGTGTCTCTCTTTCTCACTCTTTTCCAAACTGCCCTCGCCTTTTGCTCGGGACGTGACAGCTGATTTTTTGGCAGTCGTGGGATATTTCACTTACGCTGAAATTCAGTGCTTTTAATAACAATTTAAATTTAGTATAGTTCAAACATTTCTCTTTCATCAGTACTCGAGAGTATAAGTCCTTTTTAAATACGTTGCACGGTCAACCTTGTGAGTTCCTTTGTAGTAAGATTGCACAAGTGAAGGGTTTAAAAACAATGTCATCATCATTCAACTGCCGCGATTACCACCGTTTCACGAACTAACCAAATTTCAAAACAGATTTTTGATTTTAAATTTCAAAATTTTAACTTAAAAATGAGTAAATAAACTGCAACCGTGTTGAAATCCTATCTGACAAAGGGAAAAAAGGGGTATTAAGTCATCAATCCGGAAAATTTAAACCCTTTTTCAAAATTTCAATAATTATATACTTTAAGTGCAAATTCATGAAATTTTATGAACAATTAAAACTGTAGTATAAAATGAAAGTTTTCTGAAGGCAAGCTACATCCGTTTACATCTTTCAATCCCCATATTACCCCTTTCATCATTTTGCGTTTTTTTTTGCCAAACGCGCTTTAGGCTTTACGATTATATTATCATAATTTATCCATTCAGTAATACTTGAGCTATCTGCTGCAGAGCCTATCATTAAAACACGGACTCTTTTATTCCTTTTTTGTAGAATTTTAATTGTCTAACCTTTACTGCCCTTTACCACTGGACAACGCAGGCAACTCCTGACTAGTGATCAACGAGCATATGCGATCGGACAATTAACTTACTTTGTAAAGAACACTATTTCGTCTGATAAACACAAATTTCATTTAATCTCTGAATCAGACGAAAATTTCCTAAACTTATTATCGATTCCTTGTTCATGAAAGAGTTAAAAATTGTATGACGGATAGTTAATCCATTCATAGACAGATTTACATTTTATGGAAAGAAGTTCTCACAAACCACTCAATCAAAGAACATTTAATCTCAGATCAATGAAGGCGAATAAATTTAGTTCATACGAATTATTTTAAAGTCAGATAAAATTGTTAATTTTAACGTCATAACCTCGTAAATTCCAGCTGAAATTTCTGATATAGTAGGTAAATCGTTTTTGAAACAATTAAATTGATCGATTCCTGAATTTCTTCAATAAATTAAAGATTTTGCTTGCATTTTAACAAAACATATAGCAAAAATTCCTGATATCGAAAATCCAGCGCTCAATCAATTTTAATTCACTGGCGATATTATTCGCACCCTTAGCGAAGCCATGAGGACTTCCACGGCAGAGTGTTTTGACATACAGCAACGTTTTGCTCC
Organism: Belonocnema kinseyi; assembly: GCF_010883055.1. NCBI lineage: Eukaryota > Metazoa > Arthropoda > Insecta > Hymenoptera > Cynipidae > Belonocnema > Belonocnema kinseyi. The sequence continues at coordinate 23,501,040 of NC_046657.1, read as the reverse complement.
ACGTAAAACATTTTCTTGGTATTTACACGAAATGTCATTCATTGAAATGAGACGTCAGGAAAGTGTCAGTGAATTCCATGATCGCGTGATTCTTTTAAAATACGCTTTTACGATTTGCGGCAGCTCTCGATCACTTTCATTCTTGACTGCTTTTATGCCAAATAACGAGTATGCCAATTCGAATTATTACCGAAGCGGAATGGACACACCACCCCGCGTACAATCTCCTAACCCAACCAACAATGAGACTTTAAACTACAATTTCGCTCGCCGTACAGAGGCAGCGACGGGCGAGGCATAGGAAGAGCGTCAGAAGATTAAACGAATATTAATGAAACAAAAAAGATCTACCATAATGAACTCAGTAGAGAATCCCCTGTAGTAGAATTTTGGTCCTCCGGTTTCATAAAAACAAAAGCGTCATTTTTGGTTGATACCGCTGTCGACATTAATATTATAAAACTAAGTTCGCTAGATTTTCATGTAGTTTCACGGGATTTCCCTATCAACACGGATTAAATTCTGGGTCGAGAGTATCGCCGTCAAGAAAAGATAGAAATTTGATTCTGGCATAATACCATAGTGACCCATTCACCCTAACCTAACTTATTTATTTTATTGTTAATGAATCAAAAACCGCGCAGGAGCAAATACTTGATTATAGAGGAACGTGATTCACAAATATCCATATAAAGGAAAGATCGCGACAGGTGATTCCCGTAAAAATAGCCAATAATGAAATGAAGGAAGAATATTTACCATTTATAAAATCACAGGAAGGATTATTTATGGGAGAAGCCGTAGTATCCAACTCCTGTGACAATTGTCAGATTTCTGGAAAATCATTCACCCCTACCCACCTACTCCAACATAATATACACACAAGTAATGGTGTACCAATTCATGTCTGTCCTGATCGATTTTCTCTTTCACATAAGGAAGAAGCACAAATTGTGATTGATAGGATGCTGACAGAACGTGCAATCGCACTCTCAAAATCACCCTATAACTCTCCCATGTTAATAATTCCCAAAAAGATGGACAATACGGGAAAAAGGAAATGCAGTGTAGTAATTGATTTTCGACTATTAAACGAAGAAACTATTGGAGATTCTTATCCACTTTCAAATAGTACCGAAATTATTGATAACTTGTGAGAAGCCCAATACTTTACATTTTTTGACTTAGATAGTGTATTCCATCAAAATGAATTAACCCGGATGACAGACCTAAAACTGCTTTTTCATTTTTAAATGGACATTACGAATATATTAGAATACCCATGCACCTAAAGAATTCGCCAGCTACTTTTCAGCGATTAATGGATCAAGTACTTTTAGGATTACAGGGAAGTGAATTATTCGTTTATCTCGATGATATAGTGATCCATGCAGAAACTATAAAAGAGCATGGAAAGAAAGTTGAGCGCCTTCTTAACAGGTTAAAAGAAGCAAACTTTTTAATTTAAGCAAAAAAGAGCGAATTCTTATTCAAAGAAATAGTTTATTTAAGTCACATAATTAGTAATGATGGAGTGAAACCCGATCCATAGAAGATTGAAGCTATTTAAAAATGTTCTACTCCTAAAAAACCTAGAAATATTAAGCAATTTCTAGGACTCGCTGGATATTATAGAAGATTTATTAGAGATTTCGCAACAAAAACTAAGCCTTCAACCAACCTTCGAAAGAAAGGAGTGCCGTTTATTTGGGGTCTAGCGGAAGATGAAAGTTTTAAAATCCAGGGCAGAGAATAATTCGATGGCGATTGAAGTTAAGAGATTATGAATATGATTTCAAATATAAACTCGGAAAATTCAATACGAATGCCGATGCTCTTTCTAGAAATCAAGTTGTAGAAAATTCTTCAGAAGAAAACGAAAAATGGAAAGAAAAGAAAGATGCCAGGTTACTACCGATACAGACATTTCAAACTAAACAAGGTACTTAAAATGCAAGGTACACCTATGGTCAGAACCTCGAATCCATCTGCAGTTAATACAACAAAGCGATCATCAGCCAAATCCACTACTTCAAATTCTTCTACCTCACGCACCCAGCAATTAACTGTGAAGCCTGAGAACAACCAGTCACGGACTGGTTACACTTCAAGACCTGCTAGTGGTGCGAATGGAAGTAGTATAAGCAAACGTCTGCTCCGACGCAGAGTAGAAGAAAGAAGAAATAAACCTCAACCTAAATATCGCGAATCCAGTTCAGAATCAGAAGATGGTACCAACCACCCTTATATACTGCAACCCCCTATACTTCGAAAAGAACGAAGTTTATTACCTAGGTTAGAAATACCTTTAGCGGCTTTGCTTTTGCGTGAGTTACCCAAAAGTGCCCCATCTAACACAGCAAAACAATTTAGAAGTTATTTGAAGAGGAAATCGGAGAAGAAGGCCTAAAACCAGAAGAGACAACAAAATATATACAAATAGGAGCCATCATAACCGTTAGCCCCCCGCAAACTGATAGTAAGTATAGTACGTCTGATGAGGAAGGTGAAACACAAGAAAATAATTAAAAAAGAGAACTAAATAGTTCAAAATTCACCAGAGAAGAACTAAGAAATTCATTCTCACAGTTTTATGAGTTCTTGGAACCTCATAAAGAATAGGAAAAAGAAGTAGTAGCAAAAGGAAACGATGAGTGGAGGTATCATGGCCGTATCCAAACCCCATTATAGTGTGCACAGAATGGAAGGACCCTTAAATGACAGATAATAATTAAATGTATCGTATAAGATACCAATCGTGGGAATTTTTTCATCACGATTATTGATGAAAAGTCTAGGATTAGAATTGGAGAACATGATGCAGCAAAGAAGATGATGAAACAATTGGAAGGTTTTTATTTCTTTAGTGAAGGAAAAAATATTGAAAAACAGCTTGAATATATGTATGTTTTATGCACAGAAAACGCGTCAAAAATGCTAATTAAACTTTTTAAATGGGAAAATTGTTGTGAATACTGCCACCTGAGAGGACACACAATAAATGTCTGTAGCAAGGAGATCTTAAGAAATAAACATCTAGCCAAGATTGAGCATACTATCGGAATGAGGAAATGAAAATAAAAATAAATAAATAAATAATAAAAAGAGAAGGAAGAGGATTTGGAGGTTGCGTTCTCACCACCTCTTTTCATAAAATTAATATGAAAGAATTAACAAATAAAGATGTAAAATAAGAATAAAGGAAAACGAAGGAAAACAAAAGGAAGAGGATTTGGAGGTTGCCTTTCTTCCTTGAATCTCCTACCAAAAAGAAAAACTAGTGAACTATAAATAATCATTATAATTTTATTAACATAATTTCAACGCGCAGATGGACTGTTTCAATCCAGCGTCAGGGCACCTCCACTGGAAATACATCCTATTCCTCCTGTTACCAATCATTCCAGAATATCACACGCAGTACAACATTCAACGATTAGAGGATAATCCCGGATTATTCTACGAAAACTTGATTCCATACATCTGACGCAGAGTTACTGGAGAATTGTGATGTTTTTGGATATAGGGAATTTCACTCAACATTTTAACACCAAGAAAATGGAACGAGACATCAGTAACAACTATTTGAAGTGCATGGGAAGACTAATGGAAGAAGATTGCAGGGAAGAAGTGAAACTTGATACTTTAAACAGTGAACTCCGTAAAATAGAGACAAAAAAATTATTTAAACAGATAACTATCCAAAATTCAACACCGTAAAACCGAAAGTGAATCTTTGCCTAGAACAATCACCAAACGTCAATTGCTGATGTTAGGATTCATAGGCAAGCAAACATACATAATCAAGGAAGAGATTGACGAGATACAACAAGCGTTACACATAAGAACCAACGAGATACACCAAATCCAATTACTTTTGGAAAGGACAATGAAAAGTATGCAAAGTCAAGAAAAGAGCATAAATGACCTATCATATCTCCATTACATTAGGCAATGGACAGCGCACGTAGAAGCGAAATTTGACCATTTACTCGACACCCTGTCACAGTTTTTTAAAATCATAGACAAATCTAGGATACCTAAAAAAATAAGTAAATATAAATTCCCGTTACCTAGTAAAAATATCAGAACCGAAGACCTACACCAAATAGGTAAAGCGAACATCGGGCACCATTCAAACACTATGCTGAAAGGAATAACAATAAACATAGACAAAGAAGAGTAGATATACAATCCAGAAATTTCACTAATTATTACTAATATATCATGTGTGATACAACAAATTGAAAATCTTACATATACACAAGAATATGATTTACAAATACAACCTGTCAGAAACTGAAAAAAATTTAAAAATGAAAGATCTTTACAGGAAATTGAGAATCGATGATTAGAATTTGAACAACAACAAAATCATAACAGAAAGAAAAATCGCATTATAGCGGGAAACGTTATCGTGGGACGGAATATTTTTATTGATAACACTAATAGCCACATTCAGAGAAAGAAAACTGGTAGTTAACGCCTGTAAAAACTATAAGAGAAAATCAAAACCACAACACAGCAATCAAAATCAGGAAGAAATGCGATCCTTGCCAGGCAACAACGAGATAGAATCACTATGCAGCAATGAAAAGTCCACATCAGCATCGCAGGCTTGCAGTCCAATAACCAACGTCAGAATAGCATAAGTAGTTAATCTGAATTGCCCTTCAGTCAGCTACAAGACCCACCTCCACTATTCATCAAGGACTATTAAAAATTTTTAAGAAGGGAGGAGACACAAGGGCACCTTGTTTTTGTTTGGTAATTTTGATCATATAATCACCCCAAATTCTACACAACCCAATTCAAATATAAGCAGATATAAGCAGTACACGTTAAGTGTGGCTGACCACACGCACACCGCAACTACGAAACATCAATAGAAAGACTGCAGCACTCCGACAAAATGGAAGTGAGAAGTAGAAGAGAAGAACGAAGCCCATAGTTGCATGCAATGATGTCACTATCCACGATGGCCGTCCGCACGAGAAACGTAACCCGACCGCAATAAGAAACAGAGCACCATCTGCAGAGGGGCAACTGCACACCTACAAGTTAGCAGCCGAGATACCCATATGCACGACTATGCATAACACAACACCAACGAAGACGCTAACCAAACGAACGAATAATTTAAACTGTAAGATCATATTTGATGAAATTATTACAAATTTATTATGAAATTATGAATCATTATAACATTAAGCTAAGGCATGATAGTTTCTGCAAAAGAACCATCATATATTTTTACAGTAAATTTGGACAAAATAACATGCGTCAAAATCAGCTAATCTTGCAAAACAGTCCTCTTCATCTTAGAATTCATTACAAGAAAAATTATTAAATTAGAATAAATTGAATTGTAAATCCTTTAAGCCATAAAAGGGAATAAGTGAAACGTGAACTGCGTGCCTTGAAACAACGAGGTGTATTTAAGAGAAAGTTTAGGTAAGCACCACAATATGTCGCTAAATCAATACATACACTTGGCAAATAAATATCCACACATTTTATTTTCTAGGACACCACAGGTACACATACATGGGTATCGTTATTAAAAAACAAAATATATCAAATAACATGTCAATCGTTCAAGCACAGTTAAGAATGGGAAGTTCCTGGCGCCTTAAACTCGGAATCACCAAAATCTCCACTCCTGAGGTCGGTAAGCCATACGGCTTCGATCTAAGGAACTGAAAACAAAAAGAAAATGTAAATAAAACAATTACTAATACATCAGCATTGAACAGGAACGTAAAAATCAAATTACTCGTACCTGTTGGATCTCGCAGAACTCGTTTTGGGAAAACAGTTTTGGGAAACCTTCCAAAAAGGATACTGGTAGATGCCTTCAATTCAGTATTTAATAAATCGTGGAACAATCTCCAAAAATATCATTTAACAATTCTGAAAAACGTTCGTCAACAGAAGAGGAAGATGTCATCATACCGGAAGGCGAATTATAACTGTTATAACTTTATCTGAGAACGCGGTGATCCAAGAACGACAAAAGGGCGTTACTTAATGGAAATGAAAAGATTACTCCCCAGAGGTAGACGCCACAACAGTTCCCCTCTTTAAATCAAGTGCACTATCACAAATCGTCGTATATTATACCAAATCAAACTAAAATATGATTGATAATTTCACAGTTTTTCATTGCCATTAACTAACAAGAATAAGAAATGAAAAATAAGAAATCAAATTAAACAATCTAAAATTATGTTATATAACTGACTATAATGTGCAAGGAGAGCGTTTTGACTCTCGAAATGTTGAATTTTCAATAAAGGTCCTACAACTTCATAAGAACTTAATTGTCTGAAGTATGTCAATTTCTCTCGACAACACTACTACAATTTATCATTATCTCATAAAAAAACATCAACATTTGGTCAACAACATCAATTTGAATTAAGTACACTCTACCATTTGTTTGACGTAATATAGTATGAACTTTTAAGTTCTTTGATCCTGGAAATAAATGGAACTAGGAAAAGAATTTGACTTTCTTGCTTAATGGTTTTTGTTAAGTTAAACGCTTGATTCATTTAGAAACACAGAATTTTTTAACGTTTGGTTTTTAAACATTTCAATGTTAGTTTTCAGACAGTTTATAGCCTTAAATTCCTATTTTGGTGAAAACTTTTCATCATTTACATTTTTTGTCTAGTAACAGCTTCTTATTATATAAAACTTCCTTAATTTTCTAAAAATTCAGCTCGATATCTCATTTCATGTGGAATATTGGTGCGGTAAGAAAAATTTCAGTACAGTAGGAATCGGATAAGCTTAACAAATTACAGTTACGAGTATTCGACGCTCGAATTCTATTTTTCGCTCTTTAATCTTGATCAGCATTTTTAAGCTCAGAAGCATTTTGAGTTAAAGATCTAATTTTTATTTCAGCGGCTTCATTGGAATTACTTGAATTGGCTTTTTGACTCAGGAATGTTTCAATATAATAAATTTTTTTATTTTTTTCAAACCGATATCCTTTTTACGACAATAATTATTACACCGTTTACGCTCATACAATTTTACTAAATTATAGATTTGTATATCGACTCTGCATAAAGATCCGCAGTGTTGGTCGAAACGTTGAGGATTTTTCCAAAAAATAAATATGTTTTTCACATGTTATTTCGGATGCTTTTATTTTGACTTTTTTCATGTATATTGATTTATAGATGGGTTATAAAGACATTGCACGCTAAATACAATAATATTATTATAATACTTATCTATATATATTACAAATTTGTCATAAGGAAAACCGCAGGATTTCACCGGGAGCGTGTGCTAATCTGAAAAATTGCACCCGCTCCCAGCGAAATCGCGGTAAAATTTCAGCCACAGCCACATCACACGACCATGAGATAGGTGGTTACAGTCTGTAACGGAATCAATACGACGATCCGGCAAAAGTTTCGTGCACCCTAAGAACACGGAGCGATCCAAGAACTACCGCATTCTACATTTTTCCCGTAAGCGTTTTAGTATATTGTTGACACGCAGGGATGCTTTTCAGGCTATTAACGAGTGAAAGCTTGGCACCTCCAAGAGCGCCGATGATAAGGACGATTAGTTTAACAGAATGTTTTGGGTACAGTAGTTGCAACTTCCTTATAAGATCTTTATATTTCTCCTTCTTTTCATTCTCCTTGCCTATGATGTTTTTGTCAGCTGGTGCCGAAAATTCAATAACGAACATAGTTCGCTTCTCTCAGTTAAGAACAACCATGTCAGGCCTCGAGTTTGCAACAGAAACAATTGTCGAGAATATAAAGTTCCAGTATATGCGGCACTTCCCATTCTCGACGATTGACTCGATTTCCCTAGGAGCATTTAGAGGAGTGATATTATGGTTAATGCCGTAAGAGTACCAGAGATGGTAATAAAACACTCTTAGGGCCGCATTGTGCCTTTGGATGTAGGTTGTTCCCGCATGAGTTGGACAACTAGATAGTATGTGAGCTAAATGTTCGAGGTGTGCATGACACGCCCTGCAGCTATCATCGTGAATGTCTTGGCTCAAAATGTGGTGACGGTATGTTAAGGTGGAAACGACACCGTCTTGGCATGCCAAAATGAAACCCTGCGTACCAGGCTTCAATCCGGGTAATTTAAGGAAAGCAAACGTTAGCTCACACGACATTGACTGATCCTCCACATTTCTGTGAAAGATACCGTGCATCCTCTTATCTAAGAGCTGTTCACGAAAATTTTTCTCTTTTGCTTTTTTAATCCGGGCACTTGTTCGTGATTCCTAGCAATTTTAAGAAGAGGATCTCTTCCATTTGCGACTCAATGTGCTGTACCCAGAATAATCCTGTTGTAAAGACATTCAAGACTCAATATTCCGCGACCACCCTGACGGCGTGCGATGTACAGTCGTGGAACAGAAGACTTAAGATGCATGCTTTGTTCATGTGCATAACCTTTCTTGTCCCGCTATCAAGGGATCTGAGCTCGTTCTTTGTCCATGGAACTACTCCAAATGAATAGAGTACTACCGGGACGGCAAGCATGTTCGTTGCAGATACTTTGTTCCTCGTCGACAGTTCGGAAGACCAAATTTGCCGGATGAGACGTTTGTATCTGCTTTGAGGAGTATCCTTCATAGATGTAACATCCTGCATGCGGCTTTGTGGCACGCCCTGGTATGTATAATCTCTTCGGCGCAAAGGTGTCGTATAGCGCTTCTATCAACGAGCTCAGGATCTTCAGGGATGCCATTTAGTTTCCCTCGCTTTAATTAAACCTTGGCGCATTTGTGTTACCCAAATTCCATTCCAATTTCCTCAATATATCGTTCGACAATCCCTAGAGCTAGATGTAGTTGCTCTTTGTTGTTAGCATAGATCCTAAGATCGTCCATGTAAAATACATGAGTGACCTTGTACTTTCGATCTGCAGGTTTGCCGCAAAAGTACCCGTCGGAATGGCGAAGTGCTAGAGATAGTGGCAATAATGTAGGGCAAAAGAGGAGTGAGCTCATGGTGTCGCCCTGAAAGACACCTCTCTGAAAGGTGACCTTGTTAGTTGTCACACGATTTTTTACAGATAAGATAGTAAATCTGGGATTTCAAAGCGGCATCAATCTCTCTATGCACCTAACGATTTGCGGATAAACCTTTAAGCTTTCCAAAAGACAGATGATAAGTCTATGGGAGGTCGAATAAAAAGCTTTCCAATAATCAATCCAGGCCATCGATAGGTCACGCTGGTAGAATGCTGCATCTTTGCAGACACATCTATCGATGAACAGGTTCTCCTGACATCCCGCTACATCTTCCTTTGAGTCTCGTTTTTCATACTTTTCTTGCTACACAGGTTCAATTGCCCGTACAATCCTATCATTGAGGATAGCTGTGAATATCTTATACAGTATGTTCAGACAAGTGATTGGCCTGTAATTCTTCGGGTCAGATGAGTTGTCTATTTTCGGCAGGAGTATTGTGCGCCCTTTCACCAACCACTCCAGAATCGGCTCTTCCGACTTTAAATATGAAGGTGAAAATACGGGCCAAATGCTTTTATTTAAAACGTTTTGAAAATTTTTTCCACCAGAAGGTTTTGATACAACCTGGTCCCGGTGCGGAATAGTTCTTCATCCCACTTAATACTTTTTTCACCTCCTCGGAATTCATGGGTGGGAAGTCTTGATCAGGTGTTATGAGGGCAACACACAGCTCCTCAAAGCTATTTATTGTTTCTGAGTTTTCGTCCAGTCTATGCTGCACTTCGTAGACTTTTCTCCATAATACTGCGACCTCCTCTGGTTAGGGTGGGTGTTCGGCAGTAACTGAAGGGTCTTGGAAGAGTCGAGATGGGTCAGAGAGAAACTGTTGATTTTCTCTGACTCACCTCTCCCTTCGCTCTAGACTTTTCTTAGCATCAGATAGTAGCTGTATTCTCTCAACAATATTGTGCCTGATGGTCAGCAGCTTTGACTTGTTAAGTGTGTGATAATGGGTCCGAAGTTCGCGCGCGATCTTTCGAACATTGGCGGTAAAATTCCTACTAGATGTAAAGTAGTCAATCACACACTGAATGTGGGACGCGTAGTGTGTGTGTGTGTGTGCGTGTGTGTGTGTGTAAATCGCGGGCTATGAAGTTTGTGACCACTAAACTCCGAATCTACTTAAGTGATCTTAATAAAATTTTGTATAATGTGTGTAATTTGGTCCAACTTAAAGGATGGAATACTTTTTATCTTGAGTAATTACCTCAATATTTTTTTATTGCACATTAAATGTTTTCTTTTTTAAGTTTGATAAGTTCCTAACTGATGGCGCTGTAAGTTAGTTTATTGACCGACACTTCAATATTTTACGTTACCTAGCGTGGGCAAGCAACCTATAAATTGCGCCATGTTCGATTTCTTGAATAATTTAGTATAATATCAATTCAAAATATTATAACAGAGCCACAGCAACGCGGGTATTAAAGCGATTCAAACTGCAAACTGTAACGAATAGGCTCTGTAATTATTTTCATACGCTTGGATGGATGTGATTGTCTCATGTTTTCTGAAGCACGCGGTCTTTTTATAATTTTTTTTTCGGAAGCAAGTGCCAGAAAGCATAGATAATCCCTTTCTTTATTGCCGACCAAAAAAAAATGTCTAAAATTGAAACTTGACTGTTCTTACTAAATGTACTCGAAAATCTTTAATTTTTATTGTATAGTTTACTCGGGTAGGTCTTTATTGCTTGCTCCAGTTTTTTATTGACATTTTGTGAATTTTGAACGTATTTTTTGAACTTCGTGCATATATTTTCTGTCAATATTGTAATTCTCGAATTTTATATGCAAAATGATAGAGGAGTTATCGTGATGAGATCCTTTTATCTTTTTTATCTTTTATCTTTTTTAGGTAACTTACATAAAACAAACAATTTTTGTCTACTACAAAATTGTCAGAATTACGGATTCAAGTATAATTCGTCTATAATAAATAAGTTTTTTCATTATTTAGATTAAACGAGACTGAGAAAGATAAATATATATTTTTTAATTATAATGAAATTACCTACAAAATCTATTAAAGTGCGTCTAACTTTTTATTCGAGGTCTTCGGGTGTTCTCTGAGTCCACTTCTATGATATGATTTTCACACCGGAGCCATAAACATTGGTATCATTATCAAAAAGAATTCGATAAAAAAAAAACAGAAAAAATTTTTAGAAAAATTTATTGCTTCGAGAAAAGCTTTGTATGAATATCTTTAATGGTTATGCTTTCTCCAATTTTTTATTTCTAGGGAAAAGGATTTTGAATAACGCATCGGGATTTATTTAAAACAAAACATTTATTCAACTCGAATAATAAGAATACAATATTTAATAGTTACACAAACAGGTGCAAGCTTGTAAAATTGAAATTATTTAAACTAAAATTACTTCGATCATGCAACATATAATAAATATTATAGGATAATAATCGAACAAGGAGAACTAAAGTATTTCAAAAAGGGGTCAGAGGAGAGAAGATGTACCAGAATTACAAGATTCATATTGACAAACGAGGTAAGAGAAGGACTGTAGTGAGGGAAAATGAGAAGAGAAAGTGCAGAACATGTGGTCGGGAACTTGGTGGGAAAAAATGAGCCGAAACTCCAAAGATACGAGCACCAATGCTACGCGTTCTCCACCGATTCGAGCGCTCCAGGAGTACGAGCGTTTAGGCTCCAAAGGAGCAAGCGGAATTTCTCCTCTCCGTCACCGCTCTATTTGAGCTTCAGGCGCGCGCTGCATTTAATTCGAAGTGCGCGTGCGCATAGTAGGGAAGTGTATGTTATCAAGCATTACTCATAAAATCTAAACGTCGAAGGAATGGGATGCCCCTTTCACGCTCATTTCTTTGGAATTCTCGATTCCTCAGCTTCTCGCATCTTTGAAGTTCAAATATATCTGGATTAAATGAGGATAAAACATTGACTTAACTCGAAGAATAAAAGCGTTATTTTTAGTCGTCGAATATTCTTTCCAGACTGACTCATTTTACAGTTTCAAACCTCATACTTTGTCTTAAAGTATACTT
>NC_046657.1:23486745-23488886 GCF_010883055.1 Belonocnema kinseyi | reverse complement strand
TAACTCGAAGAATAAAAGCGTTATTTTTAGTCGTCGAATATTCTTTCCAGACTGACTCATTTTACAGTTTCAAACCTCATACTTTGTCTTAAAGTATACTTTTACAGATTTTTTCGCAGTTTTTTTTTCTTTCGCTTTTCTTCATAACGTATAATCAAAATATAGGTATAATAATACGCTGAAGTCAGGTTGCTATACAGGTAAATTCTAAAAATGTTTAAATATGTTTCAGTGAGCACAATTTCTTTTCATTATTAGTGTGTGGGCGACTGATAGGGTGTGAGTTCGGCATGGAAACTTCCTTCGCTAGATTCAGAATCATCGTTTGGGGACACTACTAAGGCTTGGCGCGTGTGAGTTGCCCACCCTTGGTGCTGTGCAGCCGGATGAACCGTATCAGGTACTTCCATAACATTCGCCAACTTCGCCCTGTTGTTTATAATCGGTATTTCAACTGATACATAACCGTCGCCCCTGGGAATCGCGAATCGAGCAACATCTCCTCTTGGCGTATGATTATGGACGATTCCAATGATTTTGTCACTTATCGGGTCTATTACTACAAGACATTTATCGCCAATCTTCAATGTGAAAACCGAAGGAGCCGAGTGTGGATCATTAAAGACTCTGTATATATAAACCTCAACTTTTAGGCGGGTTGTTTGGACATGGACCGTGCAAGGCTCATGCGTCTTTGGCTCTTTCAAGCACATAAAATTTGTCAGCCAATTTGGTGCTGAAAAAGAATACGTAAGCATGATAACCGGAACATTTTCCATTTTAGACAGAGATTTTCGAAACCAACAAAGATTTGAAAGTGAGCAAAGCGCATATGAAGTAAACAAAAAAATGTGTATCTGAACATGCATACAAGACAGATATCTTTCGGAAAATATGGGATAAATGAGTTTTTTAACAATTTATTAGATTCTGACGTTAGCGTTTCCAAACTTTTTTTCATTGTATGAAACTATATATTAATATGTGAAAATCAAATATTAAAAAATGGCATTAATATTATTGAGTGATTTCTGTTTTAAATGTTTCAGGTTAAAGCAGTAACGTGACGAGACGTTCTGCATCGTTGTTTTTTTATAAATATCAAAAATTAAACTCTTCAATTTCATAGATGTACAAATAAAACTTCTTCACTGTGGATGAGTTTGGAAAATCATCTTTTAATTCTAAATCTTTTTGATATGAGTAACTTTTAATAGTCCAGGCATTTCCTCGGAAGAAAGTGTGTAATTCCATAATAAATCCAACCTGCAATGTTTTTAATGAGAAAGTTTTCTTTAGGTTCCTTTTTGACATCAAAAATGCTAGAACAGTTCAGTTGCCGAACCCGGTTATTTTATGACAGTTCCAAAAGTTACTTTTGCGTGAACGGATAGTTCCCATTGCATTTTAAAGCAAAATGTCCAAACGAAAAAAGAAAAAAAGCAAAATTCTGAACAAATGTTGTTAAAAAAAAATCCGCTATTCTCTATTGGTTCCGAGTTATGATTCATTGAAAAGTCCCCATTTTTTGGATTTTCAGCGAAAAATTAGTAGGTTTGAAAAAACACTGTGTGTCTTTGCAAATAATTATTGTACAGAAAAGTGTTCCACGGGTGAGTGAAACTAAACTTAATTTCCTGTAATACAAAAAAGGACAATATCGTACCTGTGATAGCTCATGAATTATGGCCCCTCGAAATTGGCTATTTCAACGTGTTTTCACGGGCAAAAAAGTGGACGAGGTACCTGAGCGTACCGTAAAGTATAACTCCGGTCATACATCGAAATTTTTGTCACAAATAAGTGTATATGATCCATTTATCATGTATAATAAGTCTTTTGACATTAATAAATAAATAATTTCTTATAAAAAAATCTTGCTTTCACTACTTATGCTTACTTTTTGGCTATTTTTTAGCATTTTTGTGGCAAAAAAGTCACCGTAATTCATTAAAAATATGTAATATGTTTTTTATCTATTAGAAAATATTTTTATTCGTAATTTTTTATAACAAAATATTGCTATAACCACTGTTGAGTGCTTTTTGACTACTTTTGTGGCAAAAAAGTGATTTCCGGAAATTGTACATAATATACTATGACCATTTTTTGGTATTGAATATAATTAACTAATGGATTAC
>NC_046657.1:23481339-23486645 GCF_010883055.1 Belonocnema kinseyi | reverse complement strand
GCTTTTTGACTACTTTTGTGGCAAAAAAGTGATTTCCGGAAATTGTACATAATATACTATGACCATTTTTTGGTATTGAATATAATTAACTAATGGATTACTGGAAAGTAATTACATAAACTGATTGTATCTAAAAGTTATTTGAATAAATTCATAAAATAGTTTAATTGATCAAAATTAAATAATTAAGAAGTAAATAGTTTATAAATAATTGTAATACAAAGTAATACATTCAATCATTTATTTGAAATTTTTGATACTATTAAATTACAATCCATATGTCATTACCTTCAAGTAATCCATTACTTAATTATTTTAGATGCGAAAAAATGGTCAAAGCAAATTTTGTACTAATTACAGAAATATCACATTTTTAATCAATGATAAATACCTTTTGCCAAAAAAGTAGTCAAAAAGTACTCAACAGTGGTTATAGCAATATTTTGTTATAAACAATTATAAATAAAAAATATTTTCTCGTGGATAAAAAACATATTACACATTTTTAATCAATTACGGTGACTATTTGCCACAAAATTGCTAAAAAATTGACAAAAAATACACATAAGTAGTGATAGCAAGCTTTTGTTATGAACAATTATTTATTTACTAATATCAAAAGACGTATTATACATGGTAAATAAATAATATATACTTATTTGTGACGAAAATTTCGAAATATGACCGTCGTTCTACTTTACGGTACGCTCAGGTGCCTCTATGCATGAAGAATGCATTTTCCAAGGTCATATCTCGTCACCTATTTGAGCAGGGACAATTTTTTTGATCTTACGCGAAATTGGCTCTACTTTCATTTATTTTCTAGGAACTTTGTGGTGGGATTCGCAGGAAATGGAGTATTTTGCAAAAACACAACTTCTCGATTTTAGTCAAAAATGAAAAAAATAGCCCACTTTAAGGGGCCATAACTCATGACCTATCACAGGTAGGATATTGTTCTTAATTTGTAATGACAGGAAATTGAGTCTTGTTTCACTCACCTGCAGAACACTTTTCCGTGCAGTAATTACCTGCAATTTACACAGTTTTTTTTTAAACTTAGTGATTTTTCGCTGAAAATCCAAAAAAATTGGGACTTTTCAATGTATCATAACTCGAAACCAATATAAGCTAGCGGATTTTTTTTAACAAAATTTGTTAAGAATTTCGTTTCCTTTCTTATTTTCTGTTAGACATTTTGCTCTAAAATGCAATGGGAATTATCCGTTCACGCAAAAGTAACTTTTAGAACTGTTTTCAACAACAAAAAAAACTAATTTGACAACTGATCTGTTCTAGGATTTTGGTATGTCAAAAAGGACCCCAAAACGAAACTTTCGCATTAAAAACATTACAGTTTGGATCTATTATGGAAAAAAACTACCAAATACCTGGACTATAATGTAAACTATAACAATTACAACATTTTTAGTTTTAAATTGTTAAAATTAAAAACTTTAAAAATTTAAAGATTTACAATATTTAAAGTTCTACTACTTTGAAATTATAATTAAGAATTCGTGAATTAAAAAAGTATCAAATTACAGATTATTCAATGCTTCAGATTTATATTTTAACAAAGCGAAATTAGAAGCACTTTTTTTTATTGTTAAATTTGAAAGAAATTGAGGTGATTTGCATTTTTAACAGTCATATATAAATTCTTTCATTTTCACAATCTGCAATTTTAAACTCCTTAATTTGAAAGCATTACAATTGAAAACTCTTGAGATTTACAGAATAAAGAAAAAACTAATAAGAAAACCACAAATAAATGAAAAAAAATTGCCAAAAATATTCATTAAGGAATTAAAAGTTGACCGAATTATAAAATAAATAAATTTTTAAATTTCCGTAAATGTTTCTATACCTAAGTTAAAGTTCCGAATATCTGAATTCGCTGATTTTCTTCAAACATTGTATACTTATGTATTTTGACGCGCTGATTACGAATATGATAGTTAAAAATTGGCAACAAGGCGATTTTCATGGTAAAACCATGAAAAAACTATGAAAATTGTGTTTTTTGCGTTTATCTAAGCCAATATGCAAAATTTTGCAACACCTTTAAACAAAATTTATAGATCGCATCAAAATACATATATTTGGTAATAGCCATTATTATGAACTAAATAATTTTAAAAAAGTTGTCTAGCTCATTAAGATACACATTTTTTGTTTTAAAAATTTTTATCTGAAAGTGATAGCTATCGCGAAAATTAGTAATACAACGATTTTTATTTGAAAAAACCTTAAAAATCAAGGTTTTTGGCGTTTAGCTCAGCAATACACCAAATTTCGTAAACAATTTTCAATGAAAGTTTTAAGTCTCATTAAGATGCCCATTTTTTGTTTTAAACATTTTTTCCTGCAAGTGATATTTTTTGAGAAAATTAGTGATTCATCTGATGAAATATAAGAGCTTTAATGCAATAAGCAACAGGTCTTTCTAATTACTGATTCAAGTATAATTCGTCTACAATAAATAAGTTTTTTCATTATTTAGATTAAACGAGACTGAGAAAGATAAATATATTTTTTTAAATTATAATGATTGTACTGTAAAATGTAATCGTGATGAATTCAAATATGGGTAAACTCTTAATGGAAAAAAGTCCTTCTCGGCAATGTCGAATTTAACTGACAAAGATGCCTTCAGAAGAGGGGTTTTATGTCACAGATAAATTCGACAATTCCCAGAAAGAAATTTTTTCGTTACGGTTTTTTTTTAACTCATTAGGATCGTGATTATTCAGGTGCTTCGAATTCAGAGGTAATCATTTTTATTGACCGTTTAACTTTTAAGATGGAACCGCTTAATCCAGAAGTTTACTTCCCATTCCTTTTTTGCTTTAAATCTCTAAACAGAGCCATACTGAAAATTTTTTACATTCTTAGCTCTCCTCATATATTTTTTTAAATTTTGGAAACCAATTCAGCTGGTTTTTCACACATTTTCTGTCACAGAAAAGACAAAAAAATTTTGACGAAAATCAAATTGACATTATTTTACAAGTATAATGTTGTAAAATGTTTTTGTCTTTGAGTCAAAATACTCAGAGTTTTTCTCACCGAGTAATGCAACATCGAAAACAGGTGTCAGGACATCGACCTCGAATTAGATATAAAATATAGATAAACATAATTAGTTATAAAATAAACGTGTTAATAAATTTCCAAAAATATTACAATTCCCCAAATTTAGAACTGCTGAACATAGTTAGTTGATTATTTATTTATAAGCTACTTATGAAATTAGAAATAAAGGAAAACAATTTCATTTAACATAATTAATAATTTATTGATTACTATCAGCAATTTTTAATTAATTATAATTCTAATATATAATAAATGTAATTATTATATCCATATGTGACAAGCGATGAATATGATAAATCCCCAAATATTTGCTGTTATTAAAATTCAATAACAAACTGTTGAATGTGATATTTCTTTAATTAATTAGACTTTGTAACGAAGCTGAGATATTTTAAGATTTGTTTGCCACTTTTAAATAAAGACCCTTAATGAATCTTTCTTTAACTTTGGCAACACTTAAATTAATCGAATAATAATTTTGGAACTGCTATAATAAATCCATGTTGAAATTAAATTCTGAGAATTGAGAATAATAGAATAAGCATTATCATCTTGTTTTTAAATTTCTGTAAATATAATTTTCATACGATTTTTAAGGAGTTTAAAAGTATTTTCAATATGTTAGACATATTAGAAAAGAATCGAAAAGATTTTAAAGCCATTTTTTTATTCTCGTTAAAACTTTCCATATTATTTTCAATTCCACTAAATGTTTTTTTTAAATTTACCCGATTTTTGTTCGTTTTTATTTTGCAAGCTTACCAAATTAAAAAATTTTACTTAAAATTCTTCTAAACGATTTTTAAAAATCTTAGGAAATGGTGTGATACGCTTGAAAACGTTTTTTAATTTTATCTTGAAGCTCATTTTTCAAAATAAAAAATTATTTTAAATTTTCACACGAATATAAGAAATTTTTTTTAAGCTTGTCAAACCTTTTGATCTCTAAAAATTAATCAAATTCTTTCTACATTTTTTATTTATTTTTAAAAATTTTTTAATTTGCGAGGATATCTTTCAGACATTCTCTTGAACCGACTCAAATTTTTTTTTAGTTAGGTAGTATGGTACAATTGAAAAATTTTGCTTTTAATTCCTCCATACACTTCTTGAAAATGTTAGGAAATATTTCAAAATATTTTGTGATCTTTTCTTTATTTTCTTTTGAAATTCCTTACAAAACAATCATTTAAAACTTTTACCTGAATTTCAAGAACTTTTCTCACACCCTGATAAAATTCAGTTTACCTACAAAATCTATTAAAGTGTGTCTAACTTTTTATTCGGGGTCTTCGGGTGTTCTCTGAGTCCACTTCTATGATATGATTTTCACACCGGAGCGATAAACATTGGTATCATTATCAAAGATAATTCAATAAAAAAAACAGAAAAAAATTTTTAGAAAAATTTATTGCTTCGAGGAAAGCTTTGTATGAATATCTTTAATGGTTATGCTTTCTCCAATTTTTTATTTCTAGGGAAAAGGATTTTAAATAACGCATCGGGATTTAATCAAAACAAAACATTTATTCAACTCGAATAATAAGAACACAATTTTTAATAGTTACAAAAACAGGTGCAAGCTTGTAAAATTGAAATTGTTTAAACTAAAATTACTTCGATCATGCAACATATAATAAATAGTATAGGATAATAATCGAACAGAATTACAAGATTCATATTAAAAAACGAGGTAAGAGAAGGACTGTAGTGAGGGAAAAGGAGAAGAGAAAGTGCAGAACATGTGATCGGGAACCTGGTGGGAACAAATGAGCAGAAACTCCAAAGAAACGAGCATTAATGCTACGCGTTCTCTACCGATACGAGCGCTCCAGGAGTACGAGCGTTTAGGCTCCAAAGGAGCAAGGGGAGTTTCTCCTCTCTGTCACCGCTCTATTTGAGCTTCAGGCGCGCGCTGCATTTAATTCGAAGTGCGCGTGCGCATAGTAGGGATGTGTATGTTATCAAGCATTACTCATAAAATCTAAACGTCGAAGGAATGGGAGGCCCCTTTCACGCTCATTTCTTTGGAGTTCTCGATTCCTCAGCTTCTCGCATCTTTGGAGTTCAAATATATCTGGATTAAATGAGGATAAAACATTGATTTAACTCGAAGAATAAAAGCGTTATTTTTAGTCGTCGAATATTCTTTCCAGACTGACTCATTTTACAGTTTCAAACCTCATACTTTGTCTTAAAGTATACTT
>NC_046657.1:23479079-23481239 GCF_010883055.1 Belonocnema kinseyi | reverse complement strand
GCTTTTTGACTACTTTTGTGGCAAAAAAGTGATTTCCGGAAATTGTACATAATATACTATGACCATTTTTTGGTATTGAATATAATTAACTAATGGATTACTTGAAAGTAATTACATAAACTGATTGTATCTAAAAGTTATTTGCATAAATTCATAAAATAGTTTAATTGATCAAAATTAAATAATTAAGAAGTAAATAGTTTATAAATAATTGTAATACAAAGTAATACATTCAATAATTTATTTGAAATTTTTGATACTATTAAAATAACATTCCATATGTCATTACTTTCAAGTAATCAATTACTTAATTATTTCCGATGCGAAAAAATGGTCATAGCAAATTTTGTACTAATTACAGAAATATCACATTTTTAATCAATGATAAATACCTTTTGCCACAAAAGTATTCAAAAAGTACTCAACAGTGGTTATAGCAATATTTTGTTGTAAACAATTATTTATTCACTAATATCAGAAGACGTACTATACATGATAAATCAATCACATATACTTATTTGTGACATAAATTCCGAAATATGACCATAGTTCTACTTGACGGTATGAAGAGTGCATGAAGAGTACATTTTCCAAGGTCATATCTCGTAATCTATTTGGACAAGGACACTTTTTTTATCTTACGCCAAATTAGCTCTACTTTCATTTATTTTCTAGGAACTTTGTGGTGGGATTCGCAGGAAATGACGTATTTTGCAAAAATACAACTTCCTCGATTTTAGTCAAAAATGAAAAAATGAAATTTTTGAAACCTTAAAATTCCCAAAATAACGGGTCCAAAAGACTTTTCTTTTTTTGGATATACGCAAATTTTTGTAGACTCTATTTCATCCTCTGGCATAATTAACTTAAACTGAACTTGGTAGGATTTATTTGGAAAAAACTGAAGTTCACTTTTTTGCCCGTAAAAAAAGCTAAAATGGCCCACTTTAAGGGGCCATAACTCATGACCTATCACAGGTAGGATATTGTTCTTAATTTGTAATTACAGGGAACTGAGTCTTGTTTCACTCACCTGCAGAACACTTTTCCGTGCAGTAGTTATTTGCAAAGATACACAGTGTTTTCTGAAACTTAGAGATTTTTCGCTTAAAATCCAAAAAAGTAGCGTTTTTTCAATGTATCATAACTTGGAACCAATAGAAGTTAGCGGTTTTTTTTACAACATTTGTTGAGAATTTTGTTTTCCTTTTTTTCTGTTAGACATTTTGCTCTAAAATGCAATGGGAACTATCCGTCCACGCAGAAGTAACTTTTGGAACTGTTTTCAACAAAAAAAAAAAACGAATTTGACAACTGATCTGTTCTAGGATTTTTGATATGTCAAAAAAGACCCCAAAACAAAACTTTGTCATTAAAAACATTGCAGTTTGGATTTATTATGGAACAAAACTACCAAATACCTGGACTTCCGTTTCCGACATGAAAGTGTAAAGTAGTGGGAATTGTGGATGCTGAGTTTTTCTGATATTGTGGTGAAATTTGAGGTGAGTGGATTGTGGAAGTGTGTGGAAGGGTGTGGAGGTGAGAGATCTAATTGAGGGATTGTGAGATTGCAAAGGGGAGGTAGATATTTTGGAGGATTGAGACAGATTTCTGTGGAAGTTTGTTTGGAGTTTTGTGACAAGGTGGGAAGACTGTGTTGACGGATTAGTAGTATCAGGGTTGGGTAGCGACAAAGAAAGGCGTGACAAGTAACAGACAGCGACGATAGAGGCAGGGAAGATAGAAGGCGGGGAAATTTGAATTTTATTAATGGCTAGTGGAGCGAGTATCTCCTCGGAAGAAACAGAATTAGAGCAGGAAGTCTTCAGTACGCCGAAAGAGATAAAGGAAAGGAAGGCAAGGGGGAAGTATAAAAAAACTATAGAAAAGGAAAGATTGAGAGCAAAAAGCGTAGGGTCCATAGAAGCATTTATCAAAAGGAAGAGAGGGGAGAGGGAAAGCAGTGAAGAGAAGGAAGATATCGGGGCGAGTATAAAATACCAGAAAATGTTTAGATCGCCGCCGGAAAAGCAAAGTTTGGTAGGGAAAAGCGAGAACAGGGAGGGTGCTGACGGTAGCGGAGATGAAAATGAAATGTCGATGAAAGAAGAAAGGCTAAAGGAAATTAGAGAAGTGATGATAGAGGTAATGGGGATT
>NC_046657.1:23477875-23478979 GCF_010883055.1 Belonocnema kinseyi | reverse complement strand
GGTTATTATATGGTAGTCCGGAGAGAATAGAGGATGATTTGACATGGGTAGAAAGGAAGATGCAGTATAAATTAAGGAAAATAGCGGAAGAGGAAAGAAAAAGGGATAGATAACATGGGTTAAGTATGGGAGAATTCAGATAGATGGAGTATGGTGAGATTGGGATGAAGAAAGGGAAGAGATAGTAAGAAATGAGGTGCAGGGAAACTAGAAGAGGAAGGAACAAGAGATAGGAAAATAAGAAATATTAAGAAGGAAAAAAAGATAAGAAACGAAAGTAGGGAAGAATGGAAGATTTGTTACTAGAATATAGCAGGATTAGAGAGAAAGGATAAGGAGTTTATGAGAAATTTGACACAATGGGATGTAGTCATAATGATGGAGACGTGGTTAGATGAAAAGGGACGGGAAAGAGTAAAGGGAAGGTTACCGAGTGGTTACAAATGGCAAGTGCAAAATGCAAAGAGGAAGAATAAAAAGGGCATGGCAATGGGAGGAATGTTCATGGGAGTAAGGAATGAATGTATAACAGGGAAAGATAAAAAAGACAGGAATTAACAAAAAGAAGGAGTAATAGTAGAAGAGGCTATGATGGGAGGAGAGAAGTGGAAGGTAGTGGGGATTTATGTGAACGGTGATATGCAGGAAAAAGCAGAGGAGATTAAAGAAATGATTGAAGAAAATAAAGAAAAGATTAGGATGATAATAGGTGGTGATTTCAATGCGAGAACAGGAGACAGAGGAGGAAGAGAATGGGGAGAAGAGAAAGGAAGAAAATCCAAAGATAAGGTACTAAATGGAGAGGGAAAAAAGTTGTTAAAGAGCTTGGAGGAGTTGGGATGGTATATCTTAAAGGGGAATATAGAAATGGATGAAAAAGGAGAATATATACGCTCAGGAAGTGAAAGGGGAACGGTCATTGATTATGTGATAGTGGATGATGAGGTAAGAGAGAAGGTTAAGAAACTAGAAATAGAAGAATATATTGATTCGGATCACTTGCCCTTAATAGTAACATTAGAGGGACAAAAAAGGAATAGCAATATGAGTAAAAGGGGAGCAAATGTAAAAAGTGTAGGAAAAGGGGATTGGTCAAGGGAAGGA